>NC_053151.1:5312329-5317329 GCF_016808335.1 Panicum virgatum
AGCAGGGAAAACGGCCGGGGAAGGAACCTCACCTCAACGCGAGACACTGGGTCGGCGAGATCTTGGCGGAGCAGCGGTGACGTGGCAGCTACGCGGCGGCGGTGGGGCGGACGGCGTTCGTGGAGGGATCCGGAGGAGGGCGCCTTGGGGCTTCTGGTCCCGGTGGCTCGACAAAGTGGGACCTGGCGGTGCTGGGAGACGGGGCGGCGCGGCCGGAGCGGCACCGGCTGCGGCGAATTGCAGCGGCGGAGCTCCTGTGTGGTGAAGTAAGGGCGGCGGCTCTGCGTAGCGCGAAGGGAGGCCGAGAGCGGGGACAGAGGAGAGGGAGGCGCAAGGGCCACATGTTATTTAAGGAGAGAGAGGGAGGCCCGGGGCGAGCGTGATTCCACGCGGGGGCGGAGGAGATTGCGGCGGGGATGTTGGGCGGAGGTTGCGCGGGGAGGAAGAAAGGAAGGGAGAGGAAGGCGCTGATGTGTGGGCCCGGTTCGCCAGAGAGAGGCGCGGCTGGCGCGCGGGGCCGCGCTGTCAGAGGGAGAAAGGGGGAGGGCGCGGTTGGCTGGGCCGGCGAGCTGCGCCGCGCGCGCGTGGGCAGGCTGGGCCACGTTGGCTCGCTGGGCTGCGGGGAAAAAGAAGGACAGAGGAGGAAGGAACGGGCCGGCGGGAAAAAAAAAAGAAAGAGGCCGGGTGGGCTGAGCTGGTGCGGGAGTGAAAGGGAGGAGTCGGGCTGGGCCGCCAGAAGAAAAGAAACTGGGCTGGCCGGGTTTGGGTTTTGGGCTGGGTTTCTTTTCTTTTCTATTTCTAAATCAATCCAAACTAAACCCAAATGAATCCAAATTTGAATTTGAATTCACTCAAGCACTCAAACAAATTAAACAATGCTCCAGCATGATACAACAACCAAGTTTAAACCTATGATAAAATTTTAAATACATGAGGAACAAACATTAGATTAAATGCTAACTAAACACAATAAATCTTAAAAAATTAAATAAAGCCAATTAAATTTATTATTAAATGCTGGAAAATAAATTAGGGTGTTACACCGGTGAAGTGTTCGGATCACGGCGATGGAGGCGGTTCGCTGCCCCCGACGTTGCGAGAAGTCCATTGAACCTTATCATTTAGAGGAAGGAGAAGTCGTAACAAGGTTTCCGTAGGTGAACCTACGGAAGGATCATTGTCGTGACCCTTAAACAAAACAGACCGTGAATGTGTCATCCATGTCGTCGGGCCACGGTCTGGCCAAGGCTCCTCACCTTCTATACGTTGGTGAAGGGCCGCCAAAGAACCCACGGCGCCGAAGGCGTCAAGGAACACTGATATTGCCTTGCTCGGGTCACGTTCGCCCTGCCGGTCATGCCCCGTGCAATGTTGCTATATTAACCAACACGACTCTCGGTAATGGATATCTCGGCTCTCGCATGGATGATGAACGTTGAAAAATGCGATACCTGGTGTGAATTGCAGAATCCCGCGAACCATCGAGTTTTTGAACGCAAGTTGCGCCCGAGGCCTTCTGGTTGAGGGCACGTCTGCCTGGGCGTCACGCCAAAAGACACTCCCAACTCATCATTGGGCACAGACGTGGTGTTTGGCTCCCCATGCCTTGTGGTACCGTGGGATGAAGTTGGAGCTACCGGCGTATCGTGTCGAGCACCTGCATGTGGTTGGCGACATAAGTTGTTCTCTGTGCAATGTCTCGGCACGCAGCCAGCTTCTTAGCCTATAGGACCCATTTAAGACCATAGCGCCTCGGTGCTCAGACCGCGACCCTAGGTCAGAAGGGATCACCCGCTGAGTTTAAGAATATAAATAAGCGGAGGAGAAGAAACTTACAAGGATTCCCCTAGTAGCGGTGAGCGAACCGGGAGCAGCCCAGCTTGAGAATCGGGTAGCCTCACTACCCGAATTGTAGTATGGAGAGGTGTCCTCAGAGACGGACCGGGCCCAAGTTCCCTGGAAAGGGACGCCTGGGAGGGTGAGAGCCCCGTCCGGCCCGGACCCTGTCTCACCACGAGGCACCGTCAACGAGTCGGGTTGTTTGGGAATGCAGCCCAAATCGGGCGGTAAACTCCGTCCAAGGCTAATACAGGCCAGAGACCGATAGCGAACAAGTACCGCGAGGGAAGGATGAAAAGGACTTTGAAAAGAGAGTCAAAGAGTGCTTGAAATTGCCGGTAGGGAAGCAGATGGGGGCCAGCGATGTGCCCCGGTCGTATGCGGAACGGTTTTGCTGGTCCACCTATCGGCTCGGGGCGTGGACTGTTGTCGGCCGCGGCGGCGGCCTAAGCCTAGGGGCCTTAGGTGCCTCTGGAAGCTGTTGTCGGCACGGCCGGTTCTTGCGCGCCGCAAGGCGCGTCCCTCGGGACGCTGCGCTGCAACGGCCTGTGGGCTCCCCATCCGACCCGTCTTGAAACACGGACCAAGGAGTCTGACATGTATGCGAGTTGACGGGTTCTTAAACCTGGGAAGCGCAAGGAAGCTGACGAGCAGGAGGTCCTCACGGGCCGCACCGCTGGCCGACCCTGATCTGCTGTGAAGGGTTCGGGTTGGAGCACGCCTGTCGGGACCCGAAAGATGGTGAACTATGCCTGAGCAGGGCGAAGCCAGAGGAAACTCTGGTGGAGGCTCGAAGCGATACTGACGTGCAAATCGTTCGTCTGACTTGGGTATAGGGGCGAAAGACTAATCGAACCATCTAGTAGCTGGTTCCCTCCGAAGTTTCCCTCAGGATAGCTGGAGCCCATTACGAGTTCTATCAGGTAAAGCCAATGATTAGAGGCATCGGGGGCGCAACGCCCTCGACCTATTCTCAAACTTTAAATAGGTAGGACGACATGGCTGCTTTGGTGAGCCATGCCACAGAATCGGGAGCTCCAAGTGGGCCATTTTTGGTAAGCAGAACTGGCGATGCGGGATGAATCGGAAGCCGGGTTACAGTGCCGAACTGCGTGCTAACCCAGAACCCACAAAGGGTGTTGGTCGATTAAGACAGCAGGACGGTGGTCATGGAAGTCGAAATCCGCTAAGGAGTGTGTAACAACTCACATGCCGAATCAACTAGCCCCGAAAATGGATGGCGCTAAAGTGCACGAACCCGGCCATCTGGGCAAGCGCCATGCCCCGATGAGTAGGAGGGCGCAGCGGCCGCTGCAAAACTCGGGTCGCGAGCCTGGACGGAGCGGCCGTTGGTGCAGATCTTGGTGCTAGTAGCAAATATTCAAATGAGAACTTTGAAGGCCGAAGAGGAGAAAGGTTCCATGTGAACGGCACTAGCATATGGGTAAGCCGATCCTAAGGGACGGGGTAACCCCGGCAGACAGCGCGATCACGCGTGTTGCCCGAAAGGGAATCGGGTTAAGATTTCCCGAGCCGGGACGTGGCGGTTGACGGCAACGTTAGGAAGTCCGGAGACGCCGGCGGGGGCCTCGGGAAGAGTTATCTTTTCTGCTTAACGGCCTACCAACCCTGGAAACGGTTCAGCCGGTGGTAGGGTCTAGCGGTCGGAAGAGCACCGCACATCGCGTGGTGTCCGGTGCTGTAACTCCCTAATTTAAATTCCAGCATTTTATAATAAATTTAATTGGCTTTATTTAAATTTCTAAGGTTTTTTTTGTGTTAGTCTTGCATTTAATCCAATTTTTGTTCCTCAAGTAATTAAAATTTTCCTTAGGTTTACTTGTGTTGTTGCATTCATGCTGGTGCATTGCTCTTTTTGGTTGAGTGCTTAGGTTTGAATTCAAATTTTCTTTGAATTCAAGTAGTTGCTTGTTTGAGTTGTATAGAAAATAGAAGAGAGAAATAGGAAAACAAAACCCAAACCTGAAACCCAGCCCAAAACCCCAAAGCAAACCAGCCCGGCCCAGTCCTTTCTCTCTCTTTCACCCCTCAGCCCAACCCGCGCTAGGCCGCAGCAGCCCACAGCCCAGCTTCCTGGCCTGCCTCCGCGCCCGCGTCCTCCGGCCTGAGCTCGCTCTCTCCCGGCCCCGCTCACCGCGCGCGCGCTCCACCAGCCCAGCAAGCCATCGATTCTCCGCCCCGCCCGCGGCCCATGCAGCGGCCCATCCCGCACCCCCACTCCACGCCGCAGCCCAGCGCGCCCGCAGCCGCGCTCCATGCGCTCGCGCCCTCTGACCGACCGGTCCCACATGGTAGATTCTTCCCTTCCCTCAGTCCGATTTCCCCGCTCGCTTCCTCTGCTCGCAGCTCTGCTTTGCCCGCTTCACAACCCGCTGCCCAGTGGACCGCCCCAACTTCGTAGCCCCACCTATCAGACACCGAGCACCCCGACCTTCTAGAACGGTTCCTTGCACGTGATCACGCCAAGCAGCGCAACCGCCGCGCTCGCGCAGTAACCACCGCCGCAATCCCCGCCGGGATCACGCACTGGCACGCACGCCCAAATTCACCGGCTCCTCCCTTTAAACGTCACCCCGGGCTTTCCCTATTTCCCCATCCTCGCCCCACAGCCGCCACCGCATCCTAGGCACACCTGCGCCGCAACTCCACCGGAGCAGGGCCCGCACCGCCATGGTCTCGTTTCACCGCTTCATCTCCACTCCTGCAAACCCCCGCACGCGCTCCACTGCGACGTCAGGGACATCCCTGAACTGGCCCTTCCCAAGCTCTGCTCGTGCCGTGCCGGAATCGTGCGGATCTCAAGTCCGGTAAGATCACTCCGCCGCCACGATTTCACGCCGCCGGTGCGGATCGGCTCGAGCTGACCCCGGTTTTTGCTTCGTAGGGTTATCACTTATCGACTCGTGCAGCCTAGGAGCCCGGAGGAGCCCCGCCACGACTTGTCCCCGTACGCATGCCGTTCGCCATCGTCGCCGACCGCCTGCGCTACCGCCCCGGCCGCCTGTGCTACCGCCCCGGCCGCCTTGACCCCTCGGTGAGCTACGCCCCGACCCCCTCTCACTTCTGCGCTAGTTCCCATAGCCGAGGCGCACCGTAGGAGCCGGAACAAGCCAGCACTGGCGAGTCTTGCCGCCCTTGCC
>NC_053151.1:5332329-5339829 GCF_016808335.1 Panicum virgatum
AGCGCTAAAGTAAAATGGTCATAACCCTCTCGTTTGGACTCCGATTAAAGCGAATGACCACTTGTTGGAAAGGTAATTTCATAAAAATTTCAATAGATCTATATTTTGGTATATGTTCTGTTGAGTATACAGGAGATATTCCACGAAGAAGAGGCAGGAGCAACGCGATGAGAACGAGATAAAGAAGATGACGATGACAACAATGAAGGGGAGCTTGGGCAATGTTTTCATCAAGCGTACATGATAAAATTCAGAGGCTTGGAGCAGAGGAAGAACCCCAATGACATTGGCAAATGAAGACACAAGCAGTTGACTTTCGACAAACGAAGATGTTGCAAACAAACCACGACGGATTACAAGAGCGCAACAATCAACACATGGAGATGTGAGAAGCAAACCATGAAAAGTGCATCAAGATGACATCTCGCACAAAGCACCACAACTCCATTGTGTATGAAAAAGCTCCGAGGCTAAGGTATACACTGAATTCTCAAGCTTCTATTGGTTTTGTTGATAATCTTTAAAAATCTCATGCTCGAACCGATAGTCGGAATGAAAGTTTAAATTCTATGCCTTGTTCTTTTCATGATGATAGGCTAGAATTTCTTGAGAATGTTGATTTCATGCCTAAAGAACCTCTGCCTAATAATGAGCACCGCGCTATGCAAGAAACACATGCCGCATTTAATTACACCATGCCTTGTTGATGAAATTTAATTGAGGATGTGATTATGTTGCATATGTTTACAAATAATTGCAAATCTCGATCTTGCTTTGCGCTTGGTCAAGCTCATGACCCTAAAAGAGCACATGTCGGGAGAAGCCCGGGATTTCACTAACCATGCAGGACATGAAACTCAAATGATGAGGAGGGAAACCGTGCCCAAAATTTTGAACACCAGCATCAACATCTTCAAGTTTCAAGAACTGACGTCGCTAAGCCTCATCAATTTTGTGCACAAGTCCAGAGGTTTACAATGCAAGAAAGTTGAATATTCAGGATCTCCATCAAGTCCTCGGTTCAACGCATCCATGATCGATACAATTGAAGACCCACGGGAGGAGCTATGTCTCAAACATCGGAGATGCACGTGCTGAAATCAGCACGGGGCAGATTGCAGTGACGGGGAAAAAGGGGCATAACTCTCTCAATTGGAATGCGTTTTGGGCAAATGAAGACTTGTTGGAAAGAAGATTTCGTGCACCTTACATTGGATCAATTGTTTGGCGCAATTCCCAATCTGGACAGAGAGGAAAATCCGTGAAAAGAAAGGTAGCGACGAAGGACAACAAAGAAGGAGGTGACCATGATGTGAGAGACGATTGGGCAAGTTTTCCATTAAGCGTGATTGATCATGTCCAACATGGGAAGTGGGATAAGAGCTGCATGGAACACCTTCACCTCTTGCATGAAGGACCATGGCTTCGCATCAATGAGAAGGTATGTAAGAAAGTCGAGCTCTATGACTCTAAATGAAGCGCTTTGCGGGAGGCAACCCGATCTTTTATTTTTTATATATTAATATGACCGTCTACATTGTACTCTTTAATCGGAATATCAAGTAACATTGTACCATTGCTCTAATAAAAACCACAACTTCATGTTGTTCATTCTAAATGTTATTGAGGGAGCACTTTGTTATTTGATCTTGGGAAACTTGTAGACCTTTTTGTGTGCCTATTAGTGTTTAGAGTCTTTTTCTTTGTGTCCCTTTTAGAGAGATTTATGAAGCATTGTACCACCCTTTGATTCTAAACTTGTGGCTAGTTAACTTAGGCTAACTTTTTGTTTTGTTTTAGACCACCTCATCATGTCATATCATTTTGTTCACCCACCCCGTGTTGCATTGCATACCATGTTGTTCGTGTCACCCTTGCATTGCATTTCATGTTGCATTTAAAAAAACCTTTTCTAAAAACATTGACTAGCCTCGCTTTTGAGATCCTAAAACCCTTAGGAAAACCACTCATAGAGCAATCCTAAAACCATAAGGTATGTTTTTCATTCAAAAAAAAATCTAACTTTTGTTTCTCTCTAGTTTTTTTGAAACCACCTTAGATAGAATTTCTATACCCAACACTCTCTTTCTTCAAAATTTTTGTTTTAAGCCAAAAATATAGGAAACCCATAAACCTACTTCTAAAACCTTGTTAGCTCGGTTGCTTGATCCTTTTTCGATAAATAACATTTTCATTGACAAAAGCCTCACTTCTTATGAAGTGCCGCGAAGGTTTTTTGTCACTCTTAGCAATTGTTTTTGAATAAGCTAGTTGCGGAACAACATCGAAAGGTCCTTTCAACTTTGCTAACACTTGTTTTTACTAACTTTGCATTTGCACTTTGCGTCCATTCCATTGTTCATGCACTCATTTTGCTAGCTTGGTCTCAACTTTATTGATGAAAGCTTTCATATCCATGTTAATGCTTCACGTGAGCATTTTCCTTTTTGCAATCTTGTGTAAACATGGTGTTTAGATATGATTGAAGACCATCATCATTTAGTTACCAAGCTATGAGGTTGCATTTGGTTGGTTTATAAGCTTTGCAATGTGCTTTATTTTTTTCTTGTGCTATGAAGGCCTATTGATCTTGGGATAGACATGGTGTTTTGACCTTTGTTAAATAAGTCTTTGTGGTTATGGAGAAGTTCGGCAACCTAGTTGTAAACATGGTGTTTAGAACTAGGTGTAAACATTGTCTTTATTTATATACCTTCCTCTTATTTGCATTTACACTAGCACACACGTACACTCACTAGTTTCGCTAAGCTAACTTTGCCACAATTTGAGATTTTAGGAATGGTAGGTTTGTTGGCATTTGTTTCTACTCCCGCCCGTCACCCCGGGGGTAGTGTGTGTTTAAAATGTTTTGCAGGCATGAAGAAGCGCTCCCATGAGTTCAAGACCAAAAGAATTTCAATCAAGATCGTCAACATTGTTGAAACCCGAGAAGGACGCAACTGTTTTCATCAATTTGAGAACATGTTCAGAGCTGTACAAGAAGCAAAAAGTTGATATTCAGAATCTCCATCAAATTTCCATTCCAACGCATTCAAGATCAATGAATTTGAAGACCCGTACAAGGAGATGTAGCAAGAACATTGGACGTTGCGCGTTCTGAAATTCGTCGGGACAGATTGCAGCACTGGGATAAAATGGACACAACTCTCTTGTTCGGAATCAATTTTGGGCGAATAAGGACTCGTTGGAAAGGAAAATTCATGCACTTCGCAATGGAGCAATGTTTCAGTACAGGTTCTGTTCTGGAAATTGAAAGAAAAATTCGTAAAGATGCGGCAGCAATGAGACAACGAGGAATTGAAGGTGGCGACGACGACGTGAAGCAATGATTGGGACCATGACTTAGTACAAGAAGAAGTTGAAGGAAATTGAGGCAACAAAGGTGAAGACAAATTGAAGATGATATTCATACGCATAAGGGAAGGACTTCAAGAATTTCAAGATGGTCCATCTTCTCCTTCCACGCCTAGCATCATGCTAAGCATGGGGGAGGATTTCGTGGACAAGGAAGAAAGATCTCATGGAGTAAGATAATCACGGTTGCCACAAGATGCTCATGATTCTTCTTCCATGCTTAGCACAATGCTTAAGTATGGGGGAGGCCGCGCTACACTTCATTACGAGCATCGAGAAGGACGGTAATTCTTCCTCAACTTTCTCTTTTTCTAAATGCTTGTACATATATGACTTCAACCATAGATGCAACCCTTGTATATATCACTCAACCTATCACATGGCTTCTAGGAGGACAACATAGTTTTGTTTTTGTTTTCAATAAGTGTAGGATCGCCATCACTTTGAGCTCACCACATTGATACATTTTCGCAATGCCTTATGCTTATGGAAAAATGATGAAAGTTGCTGCTTTGTTTTACCTACGCTATGTTGTATATGACTTGACCATTTGCTCTCAATTAAATAGAATTAAAATGATTAAATACCGGCTCTTTTATTTGTGGAGGTTAAATGACTAAATTCTAAACCCACATATTATATGTTGCTCTTTGATTTAAGTCCACCGATGACCTTACACCTTGTGTTGTTTAATTTGAAAACTTAATTCCTATGCTATCTACATTTGTGAATCTCTTGCAAAGTTCTACCTACCAAAGCCTATAGAAGCATTTTCTTTCATGATGAAACCTTTAGATTGCAAACATATATTTTGATGAGTTGGATTAAGATTGATTTCTTTGGTATGAGACTAAGAAGCTAGTCATTCCGTTCTTTTTGTGTAACCTTCTTTTTGCTAGCCTATCTATCCATGCATTGTGCGTTTCCACTTCGGGAATTTTGCAAACCTCGCTGGATATCCACCCTAAACCAAAAATATCTTTTTGTGATTACCTCCTTGACCACAACCCAATTTGAGTATGGATTATCATTTCGACGGAATCAAAAGAATCAAGGGCACCATATAAAGAAAAGTTTTGGGAGACAAGGCTCCCCGGAGATACTTTGATGCCTAATAGAATCGCGACTTGGCTTTAGGTTTGGTTTGCTCTTGCATGGTTTACCTAGAGTACATCAACTATTGTGTTCTTGTTGTTCGTTACCGATTATCCTCGTGTAGTGACAGTATGCGGGAGGGAATGGTTTTGATCCTTGAACACACCTTCAAGCGGTTTTATGAAGAAGAAGGTGAATTTGAGATACTTACCCTAGCTAGTTGGTTCTCCCACTATTCATACTCGAGGACGAGCATTCGTTCAAGCATGGGGGGATGTCTGGGTAAGTATTCTATGTTACCAAAAGTTCTAAGGAGGTATTCTATGTTATCAAAAGTTCTAAGGAGCAAAAAGAAAGAAAAAAAAGAAAAATGAAAAAAAGGGGAGAAAAGAAAAGAAAAAAAAGAAAAGAATAAAATGCTCCTTAGTTCTTTTTGGTTTCATTAATTTTCCAAGTTACTTTGAAGAATTATTCCATACTCAAATCTTCCAACCATGTGCAATCCGATAACGAGAACTTCATTTGTGTCTCGGGATCATCCATTTGCCACTTGCACATGTCCACCTATCTAAATGTGTGTGTTTCATCTTTCCCCCTCTCCAACATTATTTTCCAATGGCCTTTTTGACTAGTCTCGGTAATCCCATTAGATCTCTCTCTTAGTTTGATAATATTTCAAGTATAATGTTTTGATAGGATTGTTTTTACCTACCAAGCTCCACATAAGCCTTCCACTTTTATATATGAGTAGAATAGGTTGAAAACAATCTAATGTAGGCTTGAGCGACTTGATGAGATGAGTATTTCCATGATCTTTTGCAAGAGAACCTCATTTATGTTTGATATGCATTCTTTTGAAAACTCTTCACGATGAAACAAGGTAAATGTTTGAAGTTCGCTTAAGTTTGAGAGCATTGCATTTATTTATTATTGTGGCTTGTTCTTTAATTGCTAGTCTATCTTCCATAATGAAAAAGTAGCCGGTCACAACATGAACTTAAATGCTAAATACTAGAGAGAGCAATATGTCTTGTTATGTATGACTAAGTGCAGAGAGGACATTGAGGGGCAACGCTGATTTCTTTATAAGCAAAGCTCCTGGACTTACTCGAGGACGAGCAAGGTTTAAGCATGGGGGGAATGTTGGCGCTCCTTAAGTACCCATTTTATCCCTTGTTTATCCTTGATAATGGCATGAATTCAATATCAAAATCACTAACCGTCCTAACCCCGGCCTAATTATTGGTCATTTTCACGTTTGCACATATATTTTGGAGGAACTTCGTTTTTGCAGGTTTTTGGCCTATTTTAGAGCATGAAATGACGAGGCCCGTGATCGAGCGCTAACACGGAGAAAGACGAGGGCCAAAGCCCAAAAGGGAGGGCCAAAGCCTATGTTGATTCGAAGCCCATTCACGCACATCCATCCTCCAAGAGAGCCCAAAGGACCAAGCCCACGAAGATGAGATCAAGATACTTCGGGATTAAGCAAAGCAAATGAAGATTTAAGGAAGGATTCCCTATCCTATCCTTTCCTCGAAGATATCTCCAAGATAACAACGTCCAAAGGGGTGCAATCGTGAAGGACAGAAACTCTAGAAGATGCAAGGAGTCCACACACCAAAAATGAGGCCGAGGCGAGCCCGAAAAGGGGTAGGCCGGCCGGCCGGCCTAGGCCCATGGGGCCGGCCGGCCCAGCCCTTTTCTGAGGCGGTTTGCCTTCCCCTTCGACCAGTGGCTTTCTCGGCTTATAAATAGCTTGCACCTTATTCAACTCGAAGCATCCATCCAACCAGAACTCGACGAAAACCTAGGGCCAAGACCGGAGGGAGACGACGGCCGCCGCAAGTCTTCGAAGTTGTTTAGGAGATGGCTTTGGCTATCCCTAGCCGCCATGGCCTCCCTGCGTGGTTGTGTCATGGTGGAGTTCATGAGCTAGTTGGAGTCGTCAATGGTGTATACGCGGTGGTGGCGATCCAAACGAATCTATTATGTGAGTAATGTCTTCATGTCATTCGATCTATTTAACGATCATGTCTCTCCTCTTTTGATTTCGTTCTTGCTTTGGGTGCGCTTATTCCTAGATCTATTCTCGAGATAGATTGCATGGGGTGTTCTTGTAGCTATGGTGGCTAGGAGTTCATACCGGATCTACCCAAAGGGGGTTCGACTTGCTTCAGGGTATCCCGTTGAAAGGGGTGGCGTCGTGACAGGCCGTTGCCACTTAGTAGGTTGGGTATCAAGGGATCGGATTGGAGGTTTTGATTTAAGGAGGCTTTGGATGAGATGCATGTTGAGCTTACTCGTTTAGCTAGAACTACAACTAGAATGCGTGTGATAGGTTTAGTCATGCCTTTGGTCATGCTTTATCCTTACCGATGTTCATGGATGAGATCAACCTTCGTACATCACTCATATCTTTCAAAGGTTCACCTTTTATATGCAATTAATGCTTCATGTTAGGATAGATCCATTAGATTAGATGGAAAACCCTAGTAAGTTCATTGTCGATCCACGGATTGATAAACCCTGGGGGAATACTCTAAGGGAAAAGCTACCACGAACCGTGCGCTTGCGGTATACAAATCGGGGGCGTTAGTGAACGTTAACAGGAGGGAAGCGGAGTACAAGGAAAAACATGAAGTACTATGATAGTACGATGAGTACGAATAAGAGTAAGAACGTTCTGGCCACGACGGCTACAATAACCTCAAAAGAGGCCATACCCAAATTTAAGGGTACTATATCACATGGACATCCTAGTAGCAACAATGATGAACAAGACAGCAAGGAACAATTCATTGAGTAGCCACAAAGATGAATAAGACACCAAGGAACGAAACATCCCCGGACTAATTTTCAGTGGACATGAGTGTACAAGGTGTCCTGGTATGAACCATACTCTACCCAGGTGGAAAGGTTGTAGACTGGACCCAAGCAGATAAAGTTGGGATGAGAATGGCTGATATACGTTTGGTATTGGTCATGGGAATTGGATGAAAGGCAAGAAGGTTTGTAACCCCGGTTCAT
>NC_053151.1:5344829-5354829 GCF_016808335.1 Panicum virgatum
CGCTGTAGAGAGCCCGCCATGGCGAATCTGCGGTGTGCGTGGCGGAGGGACGCCGGCGAGCGGTGTTCCGGCCTCGAGGTTGGCCCAGGTGCCACAATAGTTAGCGCAAGAGGTAGGTAGGGTCGGGGTGGTGCTCACCGTGCACTGGATTGGATGGAGGCGTGGCGCAGGGTCGTCGGCGTCGTAGCTCGGCGGCGGCGATGGCGTGGTGGTCGTGGACGGGGTTGACGCGGGGGTACTCCGGGATCCTGGGCTCCACGGAACGACTCGGTAGGGGCCTGCGGAAGTTCTGCGGGGGGTCAGAGCGACTGGAACGTCACCGGTGGCGTGAAATCGCGGCGAGCCCAGAAAGCTCACCTGCGGGCAGTCCGGCACGATTTCTGCGCTGCTCGGGGATAGGGGCGGGGCCAAGAGCTCGGGAGGAGTCTTGGGGCTACGGCGAATCTTTTGCGGGGGTTTGCACGGGTGGGGCTGCAGCGGGGCGGCGTGTCCGCGGCAGCTCAGAGGCACGGCGAGGCGGAGCGCAGCGAGATGCGTGGGGTAGGGCTCTGGGCGGCTCTGAAGGTAGGCAAGTGCTGCGCAGGGGAGGTCGGGGTGGCGTTTAAAGGCAGCAGGGCCTAAGATCGCGGTGCGGGAGATGGAAGGTGATCACCGGGGATCACGGCGGCAATCCCCGGCCGGACTCTGCGTGGGGGAGAAATGAAGGAAGGAGACGGAGCTGACGGGGTGGGCCGGTCTGTCAGTGACAGCGAGCGGGAGCAGCGGGGCGTGACGCGCAGGCGCGGGGAGGGACCGACAGGTGGGGGCGCAGCGTGTGGCGCGGGCTGATGTGGGAGTTTGTGCTGGGCCAGACGCGGGGGGGGGGGGAGATCGCAGGACTGGGCCGAGCGGGGAGAGAGGGGAAAGAGCTGGGCCGCACTGGGCCGTGCGGGAGGGAAGGAAGGGGGTGGCCTGGGCCGGTTTGGGTTGATGGGCTGGGTTGGTTTTCTATTTCTCTGGGTTTTTCTCTTCTTTTCTTTTTCAAACATCACTCAACTAATTGAATTCAAATTCAAATTTGAATTCAAACCTTAGCACTCAAACTAATAAAAGAGATGCTCCAGCATGAATGCAACAAACATTTTTAACCCTATGATAAATTTTAATTACTTATAGAACAAAAATTTAGATTAAATGCAAGTCTAACACAATAAACCTTAGAAATTTAAATAAAGCCAGTTAAATTTATTAATAAATGCTGAAATTTAAATTAGGGTGTTACAGACCCTACCCCTTTAAAGAAATCTTGTCCCCGAGATTTAGCTGGGCTGGCTAGCAAAGAGATCTGGATAGGTCTTCCTCAGCTCATCTTCTCGCTCCCATGTAGCCTCAGCTTCACTATGGTGACTCCACTGAACTCTGCACATCTTGATGCGCTTGTTCCGAGTAACCCTTTCTGATGTCTCCAGAATCTTCACCGGATGCTCGGTATAAGTCAGATCTTCCTGCACATCTACTCCATCCAGTGGTGCCTGCTCCTCGGGTACTCGTAGACACCTCTTCAGCTGAGATATATCGAAGACATCATGAACTCCTGAGAGGCTGGTGGGCAACTCCATGCGATAAGCAACTTCGCCTTTCCTCTCTAGCACCTTGAATGGACCAACATACCGAGGTGCTAACTTCCCCTTGACATTAAACCTGCGGATTCCTCTCATCGGAGACACCTTCAGGTATACATGATCACTAACACTGAAAGTCAGGTCTCTCCGTTTGCCATCTGCATAGCTCTTTTGCCTGCTCTGTGCAATCCTCAGATTTTCTCGCACAGCCTGAACCATCTGCTCTGCATCATCTATGATCTCAGGGCCAAAGAGCTGCTTCTCACCAATCTGATCCCAATAGAGAGGAGTCCTGCACTTTCTGCCATACAATGCCTCGAAGGGGGACTTCTTCAGACTGGCCTGATAGCTGTTGTTATATGAGAACTCAGCATAAGACAGACACTTATCCCAACTATTACCGTACTGAATAGCACAAGCTCTTAGCATATCCTCCAACACTTGGTTGGTTCTCTCTGTCTGCCCATCTGTCTTAGGGTGATAAGCCATACTGAAACGCAGCTTCGTATCCAACAAATCATGGAGCTGCTCCCAGAACCGAGAAGTGAACTGAGACCCTCTGTCAGATATGATCTTCTTGGGCACACCATGTAAACAGACAATCCGAGAGATGTACAACTCTGCAAGTCTAGCACCGGAGTAAGTAGTGTTCACTGGAATGAAGTGAGCAACCTTCGTCAGACGATCCACTACTACCCATATGGAGTTGTACCCCTTCTGAATACAAGGCAATCCAACAATGAAGTCCATAGTGATTTCCTCCCATTTCCACTCTGGAATCTTCAACGGCTGTAACAGACCTGCTGGCCTCTGATGCTCAGCCTTGACACGCTGATAGGTGTCACAAATAGCCACGTACTCTGCCACTGAACGCTTCATCCCATGCCACCAGAAACGTTCCTTCAGATCATAGTACATCTTCGTGCTGCCCGGATGAATAGAGTAAGCTTTATCATGGGCCTCACTCAGAATCAACTTCCGGAGATCCTTCACATCTGGCACACAGATCCGGTTCTTGTACCACAAGGTACCCTGATCATCCTCTCTGAAATGAGGAGCCTTGCCCTTCTTGAGCAACTCACGAATCTCCTGCAGCTTCTCATCATCTTTCTGGTGCTGCCTGATCTCTGCCTCTAGAGTGGGTACTGCCTCGAATGCTGTACTCGAAGTATGATGCAAGAAACCCAGACTCAACTGCTCGAACTCCTCGCATAACTCTGGAGGCATCTGGAAAGCCATGGCCATGTTGACATAACTTCTTCTGCTCAGAGCATCTGCTACAACATTGGCCTTGCCCGGATGATAGTGAATCTCCAGGTCATAGTCCTTGACCAACTCTAACCATCTCCTCTGCCACATGTTCAGCTCATTCTGCGTGAATATATACTTGAGGCTCTTGTGATCAGTATAGATATCACACTGCTGCCCATACAAGTAATGCCTCCAAATCTTCAGAGCATGCACAACTGCGGCTAACTCAAGATCATGAGTGGGATAATTCAGCTCATGCCAACGTAACTGCCGTGAATCATAAGCAATCACTCTGCCCTCCTGCATCAGAACACAACCAAGACCATCCTTCGAAGCATCACAATACACCATGAACCTCTTGCTCTGGTCTGGCAGAGTAAGGACTGGCGCCATAGTCAACCTCTTCTTCAGCTCATCGAAGGCCTTCTGACGCTCATCAGTCTATATGAATGCCACATTCTTCTCTAGCAAGGAAGTCAAAGGCTTCGCGATCTTGGAGAAATTCTCAATGAATCTCCAATAATATCCAGCTAAGCCCAGGAATGATCTGACTTCCTTCACTGTCTGAGGTGTCTCCCACTCGAGCACATCCTTCACCTTGCTCGGATCAACAGCAATGCCTCCCTGAGAGATGATATGACCGAGGAATGGAACCTCGTCAATCCAGAATTCGCACATGCTGAACTTGGCATACAACTGATGCTCCCTCAGTCTCTGCAATACGAGTCTCAGATGCTCCTCATGCTCTTCTTCTGTCTTGGAGAAGATCAGAATATCATCAATGAAGATCACCACGAAGACATCTAGATAGTCCATGAAAGCCATGTTCATCAGATGCATGAAGAAAGCCGGGGCATTAGTCAAGCCGAAGGACATGACCGTGTACTCATATAGCCCGTACTTGCATGTGAATGCCGTCTTTGGAATATCCCCAGGACGGATCCTCAGCTGAAAATAACCCGAACGAAGATCAATTTTCGAAAATATACGAGCACCTCGAAGCAGATCGAAGAGATCCTCAATACGGGGCAGTGGATGCTTGTTCTTGATAGTGACTACATTCAGCTCCCGATAATCGACACACATCCTCTTCGAGCCATCCTTCTTATCTACTAGCAACAATGGAAAAGCCCAAGGAGAGAAGCTGCGACGGATATAGCCCTTGGCTAGCAACTCATCAATAGTCTTCTTAACTTCTTCATGCTCTATAGGTGCCATACGGTAGGGCCGCTTTGCAATAGGAGCAGTGCCAGGCAAGAGATCAATAGAAAACTCGATGTCGCGTTCAGGCGGCATACCTGGCAAATCATCCGGAAAGACATCCGGGAATTCAGACACCACGCGAATACCATCCGTGGGTCTAGCCTCCATCTGATGAAGAAATCCCGAGGGCTCTGAAGCACTGACTGTCACCTCTTGGCCATCAGATGCTATCAAGTGAACTGCCCGATGAGCACAATCAATTCTGACTCCCCACTTGGCAAGAGTATCCATTCCCAGAATCACATCGATACCCTTGGTGTCTAGCACCCTCAGATCAGCACAGATTGTTGCCCCCCTTATGGCTACACTGACTCGGGGGCAAACAATATGGGATCTCAATTCCCCTCCCGGTGAAGAGACTAGCAGACACTTCCTTAATGCAGTGGTAAAGAAACTGTGCTCCTCAACATATGACTTGGTGATGAATGAATGAGTAGCACCAGTATCGAAAAGCACTGTAGCTGGATGGGAGTTGACCATGAACGTACCAATAACCACGTTAGGAGCCTCGGCCGCTGACTCGGCCGTCACGTGGTTCACTCTGCCCTAGGCTGGCGCCCTGGGCTGAGCTGGGCGCCCCTGCTGTCCCGCCTGCGCCTTCCGGGGGCAAGTGTTGGCGTAGTGCCCCGGCTGGCCGCAGTGATAGCACACGCGAGGAGGTGCTAGAGCCTGCTGTCCGACAGGAGGAGCTGCCTGCCGTGGAGCCTGAGGTGCTGGCGGAGCTGGTGGAGCACGAGCCGGAGGTGCCGGTAACCTCTGGCCCTGACCTGCCTGCTGCTGCTGTCGAGGCGGGTACTGCTGCGGCCTCTGCTGGTGCTGCTGGGGAGGCCGGTACTGCTGCTGCTGGTACTGCTGAAGCGGCTGAAGGCGAGGACGAGTGTTGCTGCCGGAAGCAACGGGAACGATCTTCCTCTTCTTGTCCTCCATCTCCAAGTGCTTGCGCTCCGTGTTGAGCGCACTGTCAACCAGATGGTTGAAGTCGTCGAAGCGGAGGTTGAGCAGCGCGTACTGGAGGTAGTCCTCAAGACCCTCCATGAAGTGGTCCTGCTTCTTGCGGTCATCCGCAACATCGGCAGGGGCGTAGCGAGCAAGCTGCAGAAAACGATCACGATACTCCGTGACCGTCATAGTCCCCTGAAGTGAAAAAGACAGATAGATATCGAAGGATTAATTCATGACTCAGAAAGATAGCTCAAGGGGGTATTAGCTCAAAAGGAAACGCTGAATGATTATATCTGAGATTACCTGCTTCAGTGCAAGGAACTCCTTCTGCTTCATCTTCATAACGCCCGCGGGGACGTTGTGGCTGTGGAACTGCTCCCGGAACTGGAGCCAGGTGAGAGCCTCGCGGTCCTGAACTGGGTGGGACTCCCACCAGTCCAAAGCTGCCCCTCGCAGCTGTCCTGCTGCGTACAAGACGCGCTCACGATCATCGCACTGGGCGATGTCCAGCTGGCGCTCCACTGCACGGAGCCAGTCGTCAGCCTGAAGAGGGTCGGACGTGTGAGAAAACGTCGGCGGGTGACCCCTCAGGAACTCGGCACGCCTGTCGCGGGGCTGCGGCGGTGGAGGAGACGGAGGCTGAGTGTGAGCCTGCTGAAGAGCCTGAACAGTGTTGTTCAGGGTGGCCATCATCTGCATCTGGAGCTGGAAAAACTGCTCCGGAGTCAAAGGCGGAGGCATCGGGATCCCGGTCCCCTGGGTGTTCTGCCCCTGGTTGTTCTGCCCCTGCTGGTCAGAACCACGCCTGGTGTTCACCATCTGATTTTGGACAAAAGATTTCACGAGTAAGGATATTGCAGGAATAAATTCAGATGGATATGATAACTCTTTGCGGAAAAAGACTTAGACATGATAAAGTAGACAGGATAGAGTAGACGGTTTTACCCCCAACGATCTAACTTGTTTTATTAATTAATTAACTTTAATTTAATACTGATTCTCATCAAACAAATTTAACTACTAAACTATGCAATCATCCAAAAATCCAAATCAAACATGTAGCATAATAACAAGCAGACAATTTTCACAACTTAGTCGAGTTTAACATACGACTCGACTAACACAATGCGTCGCAGAATGTGCTATCGTATTATTATAAAAGGGTCACCTAGCTTATACTCATGGTGGTTAGATGACTGATTTAGGCCAAGACGAAAACTATTCTATAGAGATAGAAATCAAGGCAAGACGAGTAAAAGTCATAGAATTCAAGGGGTATAATAGTAAAATAGTTTCAGCAGACAAGGCTGAGAGAGAAGAAGGCTTAAAACTCGACCAGTTCTATCTAGGCTTTCGTCCTACAGTCGATACGGCTCTGATACCACTCTGTAACACCCGGTTTATAAAAGGACATAAACTGAGCAATCATATACGTGCCAGGATCAAGTCACATGTATATACAACAGAATGAACAGTATATCATAGCACATATCACGTAAAAAGATATAATAAAGCGAATACGAATGTTATTTATTACATTAATGATGAAAATGTCTGATACAGCGGAAGCGATGTACAAATATGGTAAAAACTCTCCGAAGCTGAGTAGGGCGCCACAGGGACGTCGACTGGGAGACGAACGCCTAGAAGTCCTCGTAGTCCTGGAAGCGCTGAGCGAACTCCCTCGCGTCGGCAGGAACTGAGCAGCAGTAGAGTGTCCAAGAGGAAAAAGTAGAGAAGAGGCAAGAGTGAGTACACAACTTGTACTCAACAAGTATAACACAAACTATGAGGCTCTAGGTTGGCTGACTCAACTGCATTAGCTTTTAATCTTGGCAAAATTTTATTATAGCTATTTACTACAAGTGGATGAATTACCTTAAACCCAGTTACATAGTAATTAATCAGAATTAATTAAGAAACTACTGAGAAACAAACCGAACCAAGCCACCCGGGGAAACCTACCTCGCCAAAGGGAGATAACCCCACTAATCAAAAGGAGGATCTGGGCCGCTCATGACCGTGAGCACGGCTAGTATACCAGTTTTACACTCTGCAGAGGTTGCATATCTTTACCCACAAGTCGTGAGCTACGCCAGTTGTTCATCACACTTCCTTAGGTGAGATGACTAGCAAACTCACTACGAGGCCGTTACAAAGGACATGTTGGTAAGGTGTAACCGCTAAGGATTCAGTCAATGCAACGATGGGGCCCACCTCGAGGGGGTACAAGACAACACAGACCAGCCTCGTAGCGTAGGGACCATTGAAGCTCGACTCCCCTCTTGCCCCGCAGGTAAGTTACTCCCGAACCAAAATGACCTAATTAGTAAGCCAAGACCGTCCCATTCCAGTCTTGTCGTAGCGCTGTTGTCCCAGGTTGTCGCTCTATGAACCGGTCCTTATGGAGAGTGGCCAACCCAGCAGTAAGCACCGTGCTGGCCCCCTAAACCATGTTTCTAACAAAAACCAATTTTAACGAGACGTGAGCCACTCAAGCCACACAGAGGGCCACTCTCAGAATTAAGTTGCATATACCATTAATCAAATTAATTAAAAAGGACCATTATGTGTTATAGCGCGGGCACCTAGCACAACTAACCAAAATGCAACCCAAAGGATATATATAAAGGGTATAAAGTGGCTAGGAAATCCTTATAGGCATACAGTATTAAATGCAGTATGAAATTATATTTAAAAATGAGAGGTTGTTCATGTTATACTTGCCTTCCTCATACTGCTCCTGCTGCTGCTCAAACTGGTCAGAAGACGGCTGCTCCGGGTACTGGTACTGGGGCTCCTCCGGTAGCTCAACGTCTACTCACGAACACATGGCCAAAACGAGGCACAACAATAAGCATACAAGCAAACACTAACAAATGCTAAGGAACAGTACATCAATACATAAAAACTGCACACTAAACTAGTCTAAAACTATTCTACGCGTTACAATGATCGCGTGGATATAAAGAACGCCTAAAACGGAGCTAAAACGCATAATCTAGGCTAAAAACAAGTTCTAGGGGCTTATTTGTAAGAAAACTGGAGTTCCAGGGGGTTTCTGAGCAAAACCGACGACTAAAACATAATTAAACATTAGAGCCAAGGGCTAGCACGCAAAAAGACCTGGGCGACAGCTGGGTGGACCGCGGGTTAAAAACTGGAAAACCTTGGGGGCTTAGGTGTAAAGATTAGGGCCTGGATAGAAATATCTTTACACAGACATGGACCGCGGGTTAATTGCAAGGAAGTTGGAGGGCTCTTATGCAAAATTGACAGGCGCTGACCGGTATCTAGTGTGGTTGACTCGGGCTCGGGTTGACTCGGCCCGTCTGATATGGATCATGCGGTCAGGAATAGCCGAGCGCGGGGCCGGGCGGCGGAACCCGCCGGAGACGAAGCTCCGCGGCGGCGAGTTCGTCGGAGTAGCGGTTCGGGCGCTACAGAGGGTCATTCGGGCCGATATCTGGTGCAACAGAACGAGGGCGACATGTGTAGTCCACTGGGACCAAGAGCGGGGCACGGCGAGGCTCTGCGTGATGGGGGCAACTGCGGCGGCGGCTCCGCGCCGTGAGGTTCGCCGGCGGGCGTGCGTTCATGCGTTCCCGGCCTAGATTCTGTGTGCAAAGGATGTGGTTGTGTGCGCTACGTTGCTGCAAGCCAAAACAAGGGCAACGCGGAATGGTGTAGCGCTGCAGAAAGCCCGCCATGGTGGATCTGCGGCGTGCGTGGCGGAGGAACGCCGGCGAGCGGTGTTCCGGCCTCGAGGCTGGCCCAGGTGCCACAATAGTTAGCGCAAGAGGTAGGTAGGCTCGTTGGCGTCGTAGCTCGGCGGTGGCGATGGCGTGGTGGTCGCGGACGGGGTTGACGCGGGGGTACTTCGGGATCCTGGGCTCCACGGAACGACTCGGTAGGGGCCTGCGGAAGTTCTGCGGGGGGTCAGAGCGACTGGAATGTCACTGGTGGCATGAAATCGTGGCGAGCCCAGAAAGCTCACCTGCGGGCGGTCCGGCACGATTCCTGCGCTGCTCGGGGATAGGGGCGGGGCCAAGAGCTCGGGAGGAGTCTTGGGGCTACGACGAATCTTTTGCGGGGGTTTGCACGGGTGGGGCTGCAGCGGGGCGGCGTGTCCGCGGCAGCTCAGAGGCACGGCGAGGTGGAGCGCAGCGAGATGCGTGGGGTAGGGCTCTGGGCGGCTCTGAAGGTAGGCAAGTGCTGCGCAGGGGAGGTCAGGGTGGCGTTTAAAGGCAGCAGGGCCTAAGATCGCTGTGCGGGCGATGGAAGGTGATCACCGGGGATCACGGCGGCAATCCCCGGCCGGACTCTGCGCGGGGGAGAAATGAAGGAAGGAGACGGAGCTGACGGGGTGGGCCGGTCTGTCAGTGACAGCGAGCGGGAGCTGCGGGGCGTGACGCGCAGGCGCGGGGAGGGACCGACAGGTGGGGACGCAGCGTGCGGCGCGGGCTGATGCGGGAGTTTGTGCTGGGCCAGACGCGGGGGGGGGGGGGGAGATCGCAGGACTGGGCCGAGCGGGGAGAGAGGGGAAAGAGCTGGGCCGTGCGGGAGGGAAGGAAGGGGGAGACGGCCTGGGCCGGCTTGGGTTGATGGGCTGGGTTGGTTTTCTATTTCTCTGGGATTTTCTCTTCTTTTCTTTTTCAAACATCACTCAACTAATTGAATTCAAATTCAAATTTGAATTCAAACCTTAGCACTCAAACTAATAAAAGAGATGCTCCAGCATGAATGCAACAAACATTTTTAACCCTATGATAAATTTTAATTACTTATAGAACAAAAATTTAGATTAAATGCAAGTCTAACACAATAAACCTTAGAAATTTAAATAAAGCCAATTAAATTTATTAATAAATGCTGAAATTTAAATTAGGGTGTTACACCCCGAGAGGGCCGTTCCCGGTCCGTCCCCCGGCCGGCACGTGGCG
>NC_053151.1:5362329-5487329 GCF_016808335.1 Panicum virgatum
CTGTTTGGATTGTTATTCAGTTATCTTTCATATTCGTTAGGCTTAACCACGCATAGGATGTTCCGATCATGTGGTGAAAGCTTAACCATCATAGGTTAGATTAGCTTGTCATTTATAGAGCAGGACTGTAATAATACCAAATGTGTGTGCCTTACTCTGTATGTATAAGATTTGATCTGGTATTAAGAAGCAATCGGCTCCTTACAGCCGATTCTGGGGGTCGCTGGCTGATATCGGCTCTTCGCAGTCGACGACGGGAATCACCCGGAGAGCCGATCGTGGCTCGGACTAATGTTTCAACGTGTCTACGCATGCAGGAACACTAACTCACACCTTCTTGATCACGTATAGGTCAGGTGGCACACCTAGCAAACTAAAAGCCAGGACGTGTGCTAGACGATCAGGGCCGTTGATTCGAGGGACCGGGGCCCACTAGCAGCTCCGGAGGCCTCCCGGCTCTCGGGTTACCAGTCGCGGCTCGCCGGTGAGTTTTTACCGACAACACATCCCGCGCAGGAGGAGTTGCCTGTGCACCCCGCACAGGAGGAGTCTGAGGACGAGGTTGAGCCCGAGGGGGAGTACGACGGCTACTTCAGTGGAGGCAACTGGGCCTCCGATGTTGAGGAGGACCCGGAGGAGCTACCCAAGGACCCCCAGCCTCAGCAGGAGGCGATGCCAGTCCCGTTGCCTCAGAAGGAGGCAATGTCAGTCCAGCTGCCCTAGGAGGAGGCCACGTCAGCCCAACTGCCCCAGGAGGGGGCAACGCCAGCTCGGACACCTCAGGAGGAGGTGATGAGGATCTAGAGGACCCACCCTCATTGCCCGACGCTACGTCAGCACCCGGAGAACAGCCCGAGTGGCGAGAGGCGAAGAAAGTTTAGTACATCGACCAAGCTGAAGGCGTATTCCCTCAGATGCTATGGGACGCTCTTCAGGCTGCTGGCGTCAGCGAGAGGCCCCGTTACGAGGCCTACCGCTACGAGGATCCCGGTCTCCCAGTGGTATGGCGCGTGTCAGTGGTGATCACCGAGAAGGATCCAAGGTATGGGTCTCGACAGGAGATCCAGACGAGCTTCAACAACGTGCCCCGGAGGTCTCTGCAGGCGGGGATCAGTGAGGTCTCCAGGAGGGCCCTTCAGAGGGTCTGCAACATCTACTCAGAGGAGCTCTCCAGCACCCAGTTCAGATTCCTTCCCCGCCATCGTAAGGGAGAGTCTAGCGCTCAGATTGTCGTTCCACCTCCTGCGGAGAGGAACCGAACTGTGGATATGACTCTAGAGACAATCGCTGCTCTCACCACGGATTTGGATGCCACGGGGATAGAGATCAATGACCTGAACAATGACCTGAGGATACTTCATCGTGAGAAGAAGATCTTCGAGGCCCGTCTACGTGGAGATTCGGAGCCGCCCCTGTTCGAGGAAGACGAAGAGTCCGACCATTGGGCTAGTTCTCCCATTCGCAAGCGTCTTTGCTACGGAAACCTCAGCTACCGCACCCGCTATACTTAGATACTAGGTTAAGAGTTAGTTAGTGTCTTATGAGTCGTTTTGTAATTGCTAGCACGAGCGATCTTTAAAAGTGTGTTTAATTTCAGTTACTGTGCTCATGTGATTGGTTTTGTGAGAACTATGTGTTTTGGCTCTTTGTAATGATTGAGATGGGTTGTGGAGTGATGACCACAATCACATCAAGTTTAATAAAAATAGTTAGTTTGATAAAGTTTGGGGTTATTTATTTTACTTTACTATCTTATCCTACACTTGTTCCTATCTTTTATCCATGTTGTAATTCATGAGTCTCACTTTTCTAACCGATCAGATGGTGAACACCAGGCCAGGATCCGGCGTTGACTAGTCGCCAGTACAATGACAGAGGAGAACCAACATCAACTCACAGCAAGCATCCATGTCTGGATAGCAGAATCCGCCAGGGATGGAACAGTTTTTCAATGCTCAGACGCAGTTATTGACCAACATGGCAAACACGATGGCCAACATTAAGGCCCAGATGAATCAACCACCCCCGCCGCCACCGCTAGCAAGAGATAGGCACTGTGAGTTCATGAGCCACAAGCCGCCAACTTTCTCCCATGCACCTGATCCACTCCAAGCAGATGACTGGATCAAGATGGTGGAAAAGATGCTAAACATAGTCCAGTGCACACACAGAGAAAAAGTCATGTATGCTTCAGGCGGACTGGAGGGTACATCAGATGGGGTACCTCGAGGGTGCCCCTTTGCAGGTTCAGGGGCGATCTATGTGAGATCGGTAGAAGACGGGTAAAGTGTTGGACTCTGGTAGTCACGTCCTCCTGCGATGACGTACGCCGTACTGATGGGTGTAGGTAGCACAGTGGACAGTATATGACCATCCCTGGCACTGTTAGGGCTTTGACCTCCTCGCCCTGCTGACGCTGGCACCATGGCTGACGGCGCACGCCTATACATCATCAGGCCATGTCTTGTCCAGGGCCAACCACCCACGCCCAGAGTGGGTGGTTGCTGGACACGTGTCAGCCTCGGACCCCATCCAGGCTTAGGGAGGGAATCCGAAGCCATCTTCCCAGCGGGACCCCCGCCTGGGGGGCCATGAGACATTTGTCACACCCGTGGCCCCGGGAGCCGCGGGGGCACATATGGGCACGTGGCGTTCTCGTAGCCCCCCCTGGAGGGGGGGTCCGGAGCGCACCCTGGGCGAGGTGAGTCCATCAGGTGGCCGGAAGCGAGCCAGCCTCAAGTGGTTGGGGGCTCCCATGCTACCACGCGGCAGGGATCCCCAGCACTTGTTTCCTGGTCTTCTGGAAAAAGGCCCTTCGTGGGTGCAGTTGACGTGGTGGTCCTCGGGGGATCAGCCAACCGCGGACTAGTTGTTGAAGCGCCAGTGGTACCTGGTTCCTGGGGCGCTGACATTGGTGGGATGCGTCTGTTGCAGCTCACGCAACTCCTGACTCTATCACGTGGCAAGAGTTCAGGAACAGATTCAGGGAGGACCACATCCCAAAAGGACTGATGAAGCTGAAGAAGCAGGAATTCCTTGCTCTAAAGAAAGGGGGAATGACCATTAGTTAGTACAGGGACAAGTTCATTCAGTTGTCCCGCTACGTCCCAGTGGAAGTAGCAGATGATGAAACCAAGCAAGACCACTTTCTGGGAGGATTGATCCAGCCGATCAAGTATCAGTTGCTGTGCCATACGTTCGGAAGCTTCTAGAAGATGGTAGACACTGCTATCATGGTGGAGCATGCCCGCAAGGAGATGGTCGATATGAAGCGCAAGTTCGAGGCCCAAGGGCAGAACAGTAGTAACAACCGTCTTCGTTCTGCGCCGCCTCAGAATGCACCATTCCACTCTGGAGGCCAGATGGTCAATTATGGGCAGAATCAGTATCAACGCCCCAACCAGTAGAACTATCAAAATCCACAGAATCAACAAACTCCGCGCACAGCTCGGCCAGCTCAGCGGTCAAACTTTTCGCAGAATCGCCAGAATGCACCCACTAGGACACCTATACGGAACAATACTTCTGTTCCTGCAGGTAACAACAACTGTTTTAGATATGGTGAGTCATGTCACTATGCACATCGTCGTCCCAAGGCAAATCCTCAGAACGCTCCAGCTCAACCCAACAATGGAGGGCAGAGGCAAACACCGCAACAGCAACAGCAACAGCAGCCTAGGAACAACAACCCGACTCCACAAGCCAACCGGGGTCAACAGAACTACATTCACGGGCGTGGGAATCACATCGCCACGGATACTTCTCAGGAGGCTCAGGACGTCATGTTCGGTATGTTCCTAGTCAACTCAGCCCCCGCATCTGTTTTGTTTGATTCTGGAGCTTCGCATTTATTTATATCTGCTCAGTTCGTTGCAAAACATGGTTTTCCTATGCATTCTATGCCAAACCATATGTTAGTTAGTTCACCTGGGGAAAATATGAGGGTTATGTACCAGTGTCGTGGGGTGAAACTACAGATTTTGGGCAGAGAATTCTGGGCAAACCCAATAGTTCTTGAGTCAAAGAGGATTGACATTATTCTTGGAATGGGATGGTTGACTAAATACGATGCTGTAATTCATTGTGCCAAGAGGACAGTGCTTCTTACCAGTTCAGAGGGTGAACGATTTGAATTTGTGGCTACAATTCCATCCGCAGTAGATTGTGCAGTGAATCAGTTAGAAGGGAATTCTATTGGTGATATCAGAGTGGTGTGCGAGTTTTCAGATGTCTTTCCCAATGAATTGCCAGGTATGCCACCCGAACGTGACATTGAGTTTCTTATAGATCTTTTACCTGGTACTGCACCTATTGCTAAGAGACCATATAGAATGTATGTTAATGAGTTAGAAGAACTTAAGAAACAATTAAAAGAATTGTTAGATAAATAGTTCATTCGTCCTAGTTCTTCACCTTGGGGAGCACCTGTGATATTTGTTGAAAAGAAGGATGGTACCTAGAGGATGTGTGTCGATTACAGATCGTTGAATGAAGTTACTATCAAGAATAAGTATCCTTTGCCTCGTATTGAAGACTTGTTTGATCAGTTGAGAGGAGCTAGAGTATTCTCCAAAATTGATTTGAGGTCGAGATATCATCAGTTGAGGGTACGTCCGTCAGATATTCCCAAGACAGCCTTCACAACTAGATATGGGCTATATGAGTATACAGTAACGTCATTTGGATTGACCAATGCTCCAGCCTACTTCATGTACTTGATGAATAAAGTATTCATGGAGTATCTAGATAAGTTTGTAGTAGTGTTCATTGATGACATACTGGTGTACTCAAGAAGTGAAGAAGAACATGAAGAACACCTGAGGTGTGTACTGCAGAAGCTTAGAGAGAATCAGCTGTATGCCAAGTTGAGTAAATGCGAGTTCTGGCTAAACGAAGTGTCGTTTCTCGGACATGTCATCACAGACGGAGGAATAGCAGTTGATCCAAGCAAAGTCAGAGATGTGTTGAAGTGGAAGCCGCCTCAGATAGTATCAGAGATCCGAAGTTTTCTAGGACTTGCCGGATATTATCGGAGGTTCATTGAAGGCTTCTCTAGGATAGTGAAACCTCTTACTTCACTACTAGAGAAATGTAAGGAGTTCATATAGTCAGAAGCTTGCCAGTCTAGTTTTGAAGAATTAAAGAAAAATTGACTACTGCACCCATATTGATTATGCCAGATGTCAGTAGAAGTTTTGATATCTATTGTGATGCTTCTAGACAAGGACTTGGTTGTGTGTTGATGCAAGAAGGGCATGTTATTGCCTATGCATCTCGTCAACTAAGGAAGCATGAGCTGAATTATCCTACTCATGACTTAGAGTTAGCAGTAGTTGTGCACGCTTTAGTTGTGCACGCTTTGAAGATATGGAGACATTACCTGTTGGGTCACAGATGTCAGATCTATACAGATCACAAGAGTTTGAAATATATAATTCACTCAGAATGATCTTAACCTGAGGCAGAGAAGATGGTTGGAACTGATAAAGGACTATGATTTGGAGATACACTATCATCCAGGGAAAGCTAATGTGGTTGCTGATGCTTTGAGTCGCAAGAGCCATGTGAATTCAATGATGGTTAGTCAGATGCCTCAGGAATTGCATAAGGAGTTTGAGCGACTCAACCTTGGATTTGTCACTCACGCTGAAGGGATCACTATAGAAGTGAAACCGACTCTTGAGCAAGAGATTCGGAAAAGTCAGTTGCAAGCTGCTAAGATCAAGGAAATCAAAGAGTTAATAGAAGCAGGCAAAGCACCTGATTTCACTGAGGATGAACAAGGGATAGTGTGGTTCCGAAAGAGAATTTGTGTGCCGGATGTGGACAGCTTACGTGAGATGATTTTGAAGGAAGCACATGATTCAGTGTACTCGATACATCCAGGCAGCACTAAGATGTATCATGATTTGAAAACTAGGTATTGGTGGTATGGTATGAAGCGAGATATGGCAGCTCATGTAGCACTGTGTGACGTATGTCAGAGAGTCAAGGCAGAACACCAGAGACCAGCCGGTTTGTTGCAGCCTCTGAAAGTACCCGAGTGGAAGTGGGAAGAAATCGGTATGGATTTCATTATGGGATTACCATGTACCAGGGATGGATATGACTCGATATGGGTCATTGTGGATAGGTTGACCAAGGTAGCTCATTTCATTCCGGTGAAAACTACCTACACGGGAGCTAGACTAGCAGAGTTATACATATCTTGGATAGTATGTCTGCATGGAGTACCCAAGAAGATTGTTTCGGATAGAGGTACTCAGTTCACGTCTCGATTCTGGCAGAAGTTGCATGAATCAATGGATACCAAATTGAATTTCAACTCCGTGTATCACCCACAGACAGATGGTCAGACAGAAAGGACAAATCAAGTACTGGAGGATATGCTTAGGGCTTGTGCCTTGAAAAATGGATGCAGCTGGGATAAGAGTTTGCTGTTTGCAGAGTTTTTATACAATAACAGTAATCAGACCAGTCTGAAATGTCACCATTTGAGGCATTATATGGCAGGAAGTGCAGGACTCCACTGTATTCGAGCGAATCTGGAGAGAGTCAGTTGTTCGGTCCTGAGATCATCAAGGAGGCCGAATGACAAGTACAAGTAGTACGTGAAAATCTGAAGATAGTACAGTCGAAGCAGAAAAGTTATGCTGACACTCGACGACGGGAATTGACCTTTGAAGAAGGAGAACATGTATATCTGAAAGTATCACCTATTAGAGGTTTGCGCAGATTCAAAGTCAAATGAAAGTTATCACCCCACTATTTTGGTCCGTTCAAGATGTTAGAACGGAAGGGTGAAGTAGCATACCAGCTAGAATTACCAGCTCGATTGTCTGAGGTGCACAACGTGTTCCATATATCACAACTGAAGAAGTGTTTGAGAGTACCAGAGGAGCAGCTACAACTAGAAGAGTTGAATGTGCAGGATGATTTGACCTACACTGAATACCCGGTCAAAATTCTGGACACTTTGGAGAGGATTACTCAGAGTAAGAGGATACGGATGTGTAAGGTTTAGTGGAGTCACCGTGCAGAGGATGAGGCTATATGGGAACGAGAGGATGAGTTATAGGCAGAATTTCCCCAACTCTTTGCTAGCCCAGCCGAATCTCGAGGTCGAGATTTCTTTTAACGGGGGTAGGTTTGTAACACCCTAATTTTTTTAGCATCTGTCCAGCTCTAAAAACAATCATAGGAGAAAAATAAAGTTATGCATTGCATGATGCCTTGCATTATTTGTGTTTGAAATCCAAATGAATTTAAATTCAAATGGTTTTGTTTGTTTTTTTTTTCAAAACTCTCTCTTTTCTCGCTCCTTTCTTCTCTTCTTCTTGGGCCGGCCTTCCTCTTCTCTTCCTTTCCCTTCTTTCCTGCGTGGCCCAGCCAGGCCCGCTCCCTCTTCTCTTCCTCTTACCGCGCGGGCCCAGTTTTCTCCTCTTTTCCTCCCACGCCGCAGCCCACTTCCTTGCCCTTCCTCCTCCCGCGCGTTCCAGGCCCAGCGCCCGCGTGCAGCGCTCCCTTCCTCTGTCCTCCACCGCTAACCGACGGGACCCACGGGTCAGACCCGTCTTCCCGGTGTCGCCCGGGACTCCTCCCGTGGCCGACGAGTGGGCCTCGCACTGCCGTGCCTGACCCGGACGCCGACGCCCCGTGCCGCCCGTATTTATCCACCGCGGGACCCCCTCATCTTCCACGAACCCTAGCAGCTGTCGCCGCCCGCGCAAAACCCTAGCGTTCCGCCGTCCGAAGCTCGCTGCGCCGAGGACCGCTGCCGCGCCGCCGTTCCTCGACGAGGATCCCCGCTGGAGTTCCCCCTCGCTGTAACGAACCTCCCCATCCCCTCTTTGCCCTCTCTCTCGTTTCTTTTCGCGCGTAATGGCTCACCGGAGTGCCGTGCCCGCCCGCCGCCGCACACACGTTGCCTCGGCCGCCGCCGGCCCGCTGCGACCCTCCAGGAGCTTTTCTCGTGCCGCGTTTCTCCTCCCCGGCCTCTTCGCAAACGTGATTCCCCGGCGATGCTCCGCAGCGCGCCGGCGCCCCGTCGCCGCTGCCTCGCCATCATCGCTTGCCGGTCGCCCGTAGCCGTTGGATTTTGATCTAGCGGCCAGTTTAGATCTAAACCCCAGCGTGGATCGTGGCCGTCGGATCTAATCCAACGGATCGGATCCAATCTAACCCTAGCCTAGCTCGCTGCCGTTGCATCTGCGTTGAATGGATCAGATTAGATCCAGAACCCCAGATGCGCCTCGCTGTTGGATTTGGATCTAATGGCCCAGATTCAATTCCAGCCCTAGTCAATGTGTCGGATAACGGTCAACCTTGGTGTTTTTGCAAAAGAACCCCTCAGCTCTTCGGAAATCAACCTGCAGTCCAACCAGGTTGAAAACTAATTACTTTTAGGCCCTGTTTTTAACAGTTTGACCCCTGGACTTTTCTAAATTCACACCCGCAGTCCTTGGCCTTTCAAAAAACCCTTGCTACCCCCGAAGTTTAGGTTTAATTATGTTTTAGTCCCTGGTTTTGGTGTCCAGTCCCTGTTTTATTCAAAAACTTCGCAGATTAGCCCCCGGAACCCTGGTTTGACCGTAACTTCGCCATTTTACCTCCGTTTTCAACGATTCTTGCGCCCACGCGTTCCTGGCAATGAGTACTACACTGTTATTAACTTCGTTTTCTCTATTTATGTTGTTTGAAGTTCTGTTTCTTATTAGTTCCATTTGTTTGCTTGTATGTGCTCGTGTGACGCATAGACGGTGCACAGTTCGAGACGTTCGAAGAGCAACACTTTGAAGACCCCGTTGAGCAGCAGCAGTACTGTGAAGAAGGCAAGTATTTTCTTGATCATGTTTGATCCCAGTTACATATTAATACTCACTTTATCGTTATGCGTGCATGTTTATAATCTGTTGGGAAAATCCTAATTAAGGACATGCCTAGATTGATCTGAACATCCTTGATAAGCTGGGTTTATCTTTTCTGTAGTAGCTATGCTAGTGCTGTTTACCTAGATGTTGGTGGTTACTCTTTTGAAAACACATGTTACATGATGTTACTTAATAAATGGAGCTATGCTTTGTTAATTCAAGATCATGCTATTTAATTGGAACATGGAGAACCACCCAAAAAAATAGTACAACCACAAGAACTAATAAGCTCTGGTCTTGGCTAAGTAATTAGAGACTCTAGTTTGTGACAGTCTTACCGAAAGGGCAAGAGGGGAGTGAGTAAGATGGGGTATAGCTCGGTCCTCTGGAGGTGTGAGTTTTGGCCCTTTGGTAAGGTGCCCCTCATGTTGTCCTTTGGTAAGGTACCTCCTCGTTAGGGCGTGTTATGACAACTACGGCCTAAAACCTTAGCGGGTTGTCACAGATTAGGGAATCTTTGTAAAGGCCTCGTAGCGTCCCTATGCAACCTCACCTAAGGAAGTGTGGTATTGTGCCTGGCCCGCACAACATGGTTGGGTTCAAAGTTCTTCTGAACTTTTACGCGACTTGTGGGTAAAGATGTACAATCTCTGCAGAGTGTTAAAACTGATATATCAGCCGTGCTCACGGTCAAGAGCGGCTTGGACCCTCACACGATAATTGAACTTGAATATGATATAAACTGTGGTTGGTTTATCAATGTTCTCGTTCTTACCTTATCTCTTTGGGTTAATGGTATTAACTTATACTTAGTTAAGTTTGCTAATAAAACTTGACCAACTAAAAGTGCTTAATGCAGTCAAACCATGTCAGCCTATCCTTGAAATGGCCTTGCATGTCATACATTTCCAACACTTGTTGAGTACCAACCATAAGTTTACTTACTCTTGCTTTACATAAACAATGCTGCTCAGAACAAGATGCTTGTCCGGAGTTCCCTGAAGACTTCGTGGAGTTCTAGGCGATGTTTCCCCAGTCAAGTGCCTGTGGAGATGAAGACTTGTTTATCTTTAGGACGTCAATTTGTGTGGTTTGTTTAAGATTAAGACTTTATACTCTCTTTACGTTATGACATTGTGTTTGGTATTTCACTCGATGTCTATGATATGTGTGTAAACTTGATCCTGGCGCACATATGAGATGCATTCAGTCCCTTTCAAAATCGGGTGTGACAATGGCTGTGAGGTTCAATTTGAACGGCGAAATGGTGGGAAGCTGATGGTTGATGTGACGTGGAAAGCAGAAGGATGGTGTCTCTGATGTGGTCTTCTGTTTCTAGAAGAGAGTTCCTCTCATATGGTGTGATGACAAATTCATATTCACCTATTGCGTGAAACTTGTATTATTTAGAAAAAAGTTAATTTAATTTGATTTTTTTTGTATTGGCTTGTCGCTCAATGGAAATTATCTACTCTTTCTAGCACTTGTAATTAGCAGGTGCAGGATAACCTAATACTTTGTATAGTGCACAGCACCATATGTTAAAGAAACCAACAAGATTTTGCAATCTGTTGGGTCATCAATAAAACTTATAAAACTTACGACCACCGTAACCTCTCTAGGTCATTAGCTTGCAAGCATAAAAACCAGATGCGTGCATAGGTCCGCTAATAGTGTCCGTATTGATTCATGTCAAGTATTGAACAACAAACGGGCACAAGAAGTAAAAAATAGCTATAGTTATTATTTTCCTATTAGGCTGCAATACATCTGTGACAAAAACAAATTCATCATAAAATAAAATTGACATAAATGATTACCTATTATATGATGAAAATTGTTGGAGCCAAAATCTGACAGATCAACTGATAAGAGATACCAATCGAAAGAGAAAGAGGCCGACGCGGTACTAGGAAGGAAGACAAGAAGGCGATCTAATGCCTAAGCAAAGCTGATGAGGAAGTTAGTCATAGATCTACTAGGGTTTTTCCAAGTTTGGAAGAATAATTAAGTGAGAGTCTGTTTTGAACCATGTCATGCCGTGGTCTATTAGGAGTAGGGAAGTTATTTCCTTGAGAATCAAGACGTCTGGACTATAAATATAAGCTCAGATGCACCATACAACAGGTTCAACTTTTATAATACCATCTATCTCGACACATCACCACTCCACTTTAGGGTTTTTTATGTACATGTCATGTTGCCTTAATGTTGTAGCTTTCTACCATTAGGGCTTCATTATGCTTATAATTACCATTGTGATCTTTGGTCGTGGACCCATTTGTGTGCGAAGTTCACCGGGTAACACCATGTTTTATAGCGTTTTACAAGTTCTATGTTTTTCATGTTTACGCTCATAATTGTGTAGTAGGAAAGGTCTTCTTACAACGCTTACGATTAGCTAGATCATCACGATACAATAAGATTTAATTAAATTAAAAGTTAAAAACGATGAGGCCTAGTTTAGGTAGTACAACAATCCTAAGGGGTTGATCAACAACAAGATGAAAGATACTATAAAAGAAAAAAGTAGGAAGCAAAGGCAAATTGTATGCATTGAATTATTGGCAATGTTATTCTCTATGTATTGATGAAAGGGGTGGTGGCCCAGCACGGGAGAGAAAAAGAAAAGAGATAGAGGGAGAGATTGGGCTGGGCTAAGAGAGGTTTGAGCCCGAGGAGGTTTTTTTCCTTTTTCAAACAATTTTCTAGGGATTTTATAAGAGAATTTGAATACATATTTCAAATGGAAATTTGAATAGATTTTGAGAATTTTCAAACACAGTCATTTGACGTATTATAAATTCATTTTTACACATAAAACTTATGCATGAGGCATGAATGCATCAAATAATTTTATATAGAGTATACTAAAATGGATTTGATTTAGCAATCAATTACTTCCTTTAGTAAAATGTTTTTGTTTGGTCGCATAAATCTTGGTAAAATTTTAGAAAATTGGTAAATCATTAATCAAATTTTTTTGTTCACAACCAAATTTGAAAATTTGGTGTGTGACTGGTTAAGTAGTGCAACAATCCCAGGGGGTTGAGCATCAACAAGATGAAAGAAACTATAAAACAAAAAAAAAAGAAAACAAAGGCAAATTGTATAGTAAAGCTCTCTATATATAGTGAATACAACACTGCTTCTACAACAGAAAGTAAAGGCAAATTCCTTGAAAAGATAAAAGAAAACAAAGGCAAATTGCAATTATTGGCAATTTATAGCAAAACTGTATACACAGTGTTACATACAACATTGCTTTTTCAGATCTGATCTCCCTCGTCGCTATGATAACAGCACACCGGCAAATTAAAGTAACTGAGCTGACGCAAAACCAAGGATTGATTACTTATCGAGGTTTTAGCATATTTGCACAGACTAAGTGTTACTCTGTAAGTCTTGATCTCCTGTCGACACAAGCACGCATGCCGTGGCATTGAACTCGGGTGGCCTGCTGGTGGCGTGCAGCAGCAGCGCCACAGCAGCGTGATGAGCTCGCCGCCGTGCTGCAGGCCCTCGATGTGGCCCCTGACGTTGTCGGACGGTGCGAGGTAGAGCACCATCTCCGACCACAACTCCGACAGCAGCTCCCATATCTCTCCTGCCGGCCTGCTTGTTTCAGCCTCCTCCACCAGCTGCTTTCCGAGCCTTGAGCCTTTCTTGAGCACATCATGGCACTGGGAGTGCTCGCTGCCGAAGGAATCGACCAGGTATCCATACATGTCTGGTTCAGGCACAACGCCACTGCGCTTCAACACCTTCTCGACGTCGTTCTTCACAGCCTTGTAGCGGCGTTTGATCCACGCAGAGTTGTCCGGCGCCGCGGCCACCAGGTACATGCAGTAGCACGACAAGTTACAGGCAACGACCTTGTCCGCCGGTTGCGTCGAGGAAGAAGAAGAGGAAGGACCGGCAGGCGAGGAAAATTTGAGAGAGAAGATTCTTGTGGCGATGTGCCACACAAGGATGGCATCGGTGGTGGTGGCCAAGGCCAAGTCGCCACCGCCGTCACGGCATGCCCAGGTTATGTCATTGCCATGGTGGAACGCTTGGCAGCCGTAGCGTCGCCTCACCGCGGCCGTTCCCTCCCTCAGCTGCCCGCCGCTGGCCCTGAATGCTCTGAAGATGGCCTCCTTCACAGCGTCGTCGATCTTTGTCCTGGGCCTATACCGGAGGTAGAGCCGTTTGAAGAGGCGAGCCCATGGACGCGCGCCGAAGAGCATCGGCGTTAGCAGCTCGGTCTGCTGGATCCTATCCTTCCAGAACCGTGGATGTCTGCATTTCAGCAGACAGAGCAAGAATCTGCGGGCGCAATGGTTCTTGCACCTGATGTAGTGGGCAATTATGCTGATCTTGGTCCAGTTGGAGAGCACGCTAGTGACCATCTCCCAAATCTCGGTGACCACATTGAAAACAGCAAGAATAAGGGCAAGCCAGTATATGGGGGTCTCACTAGAGGAAATGGCAACGATGACAAGGGCCAATGCTAGGAAGGAAAGCATGGGCAGAATGAGCAAGGAGAAGAAGAAGTGGAAAGCCGCAGCCGTGGTGCCCAAGGAGGCCAAAGGGAGAGGAGAGAAGAAGAAGTCGCTGGCGAAGGAGAGCTCTTCGCCGATCACCTGAAAGATCCTCTGGTGATGGTGTTCCGGGTCCTGGCCGAGAAGACCATCGTGGAAAAACCGGAACGCCCAGCTAGAGCCGGCCTCGGCGGTGAGCCGGTAGCCTGCGAACCGCCTTCGCAGGCACTTGAACAGAGAGAAGGAGATGCAGAGATCCTTGTGCTTTGGTAGGAGATGGTTGTTGCCATTGCCGCTCTCAGACCAGACCTGGTCCAGTGTGACCAGCCTGCTTTGCTGATCCTGCAGAGCCGAGAGCTTGATACGGTACCCTACCGGGCTTTCTTCCACCTCCTGCTTCCTTTCGCCCGTCACAATGAGACGGGGTACTGCCGTCTCGAAGCAGCTGCCACCTTGCAGGAGCTGAATCATGTAGCCATCGATAAGCTGCGCGTTGCGGCCGAACGCAAAGGAGCCCGTCGTCTTCTGGAAGGCAGCGAACCTGAGCACCGTCCTGCAAGCACCAACTGCCCACAGAGGCAAGAAGAGAATCGTCGCAATTTGCAATTCTCCATTGTTATCGTTGCGGAAGATGTAGTAGATTACAAGACCCGCCACCCAGAAGGTGTTGATGAAGCTCTCTGTGGATGGCCGGATCTTCAAGCTGTCGACATCGTCGTCGGCGGTCGCAGGAGAGGCGACCGCAGCCACGGCCTGGGCTGCCAAGTCGGCCTTTGCCCGGAGAAACTGGATGAGGATGACCACTATCAGAATGCCAATGGGGTTGTCGCCGGTCTTGTCCAGGAAGTCGCCGCCGTCGTCGGCATCCTTCTTGTCGTCATCCCAGGATGAAATATAGGTGGTCAAGAAGGACAGGACAAAGGTCATAAGTGGGGAGTACACTGCGGAAAGGGGCCAGAGCAAGAAGCGAAGAGCAGGACGGCCGCTTCGCCGCTGGCGCCTGCTGAGCACCAACAGCAACGGGCCATGGAAGGCGACTGCTGCAAGAAGAATGGTGACCTGATTATCTCGATTGGAAAGAGCAGTCTTAAGTGCAGTGAACGTGATCATGTTGGATATTGGATGGTGAAGCTTAAGCTTGTACTGTAGGACAGGAGGAGAAAGACAATGGAGAGGACAGGACTGCCTGAGAAGCATATTTATAGCAACAGCAAGGTGGCCCGCGCAAATAGCGCAGCTAGCTAGTTAACATTTTAAATTCATTTACAATTATTTTTTATGAATATGTATATTTAGTCTTAAGTTTATAGTTCTTTAATGGCCTTAAACAATACTCACTCTTTCCCGTAAAATAAGGCCTACAGATTTTGGACATGGTGTTTAAAGCAAAACTTTGATCATACCATTCATTTATTTCAGAATATGTCATCATATTAAAGTGTTTTTGAATATGAATCGAAGTGTATAACATGCATACACTAAAATTATATGTATTTTGCTAAATTATTAGTCAAAGATTTAAAAGTTGGACTTTATTTGAAGTCTAGAGGCCTTATTTTACGGGATAGAGGGAGTACATCTTATTATTTTTTGTGACAACATATGGAGGGATGCACATAACAAATTTGATATTAAATTATTAATTGACTGGCCCAATTATGATGTGGTAATTGATTTAAGGTTAAAATATTTAGGTTCAATCAAATGTTTAATGAAATCGTTGATGGGTTTCACTAAGAAAAAGGTTCCATGTCATCTCCATAAGGTGTAATTTGTTTTGGCTAGAAAACATTGTGAGAAACCAAAATAACTATATCAATTATCGACATTATATTTGTTGGGAATAAGAACTATCTGTCTTAGATTAGATCTTTCTATTAAGCCGTTTTTGGTTGGGTCAGCAACGGAAAAACATTTACGAACAATATATATGTCTTTTTTGTAAAACTGTATTTTTAATTTGTACTTGATATACTTTTTTGTTTTAATGTAGGTTATTAGATGATGCTAAGAATCAATTGTGTATTTTTTAAAAATTATTTGTAATATAAAATAGTTTATTTAATTTTTGGTTTAATGTAGGTTGTTGGATGATGCTAAGAGTCAATTGTGTATTTTTTGGTTTATTGATAATTAATTTTTTATAAATAATTATGGTGTAGTTTTTATTATGTGGTAATTTATGGACTTAATTACTGAAGGGAGAAGTTGTTTTACACCATTCAACTATACCCAAAGTCAATCACTCAGGGTTCTTCAACTTCTAAAATTGGACATCAAACTTCCCTAATATGGTTTAACCCTAGTTTTGCATGACATAGCTGTGTCTTTTTGCCGACATATTACTAGACCCACACGGCAGCCACTGTCAGACCCGGACCTACAGGGCTGGGTACATGACGTAGTTCCTACAGGAATAGGGATAGGACATGTCCTATACCTTATCTGTATTATACTCCTACTCGCATGCGAAGTAGAACTAGACGATACAGAAGGAAGCTACTTGAGTTGTACTCGAGTACGACTCCTAACCTAGTATCGGACTAGGATTCATGTAACCCTATCCCCCGGATATATATATAAGGGCGGGCAGGGACCCCCTCAAAACACAATCTGGGGGATAACCAATCCAAAGCAATACAAACCACCAAACAGGACGTAGGGTATTACGCACATTGCGGCCTAAACCTGTATAAACCTTGTGTTGCTTGCACCTTCGAGTTTCTGATCTTGGCGCCACCCTACCTAAAACTCACCACCTCTGTCATTTTCACCACCATTGTCTCAACCACCACCACCTCTTCTGATGCTGCTTTCTTCTTTTCCTTCTTATCAGCTCCACCACCTCCACCATCACCACTGCCATGTCAATTGTTGCCTCCTCCTTCTCACCTTCAGCACTGCACTGTCATATCCACTATTGCCTCTACTCACCTCCATCATCACGACCACATCTTTCTCACTTCCCCCACCACAACCACCTTCTCAAATTTCTAACCTCCACCACCCATATCAGTACCTCCTTCTCCTTGCCTCCTCTGTCACCTCCACCATTAAGGATAGTTGCATGCCCATACTCCACCACAGCCATCAGTGCCCATTTGTAGCGGTGATTGTGAAACGCATGGCCATGGACATGCAAAGGCAACGAACGACTATGTACCAGCCATGATATTGGTAGTTTGGGAGCATATGTGGTCGCAGAGCAGAGGCGATGCACGGGTGGTGACAGAGGATGTGAGAAGGGGCAAATTGGTGGTGGCGGCTATGGAGTTGCGGAATATGATGATGTGTTGATGGCAACAAAGGTGAGGAGGAGGTGGCAATGGAGGAAGTGAGAAGGAGGTTGCAGTGGTAGTGGAGCTGAGGATGATGTGGATATTTTATTATTTTAACAAAATTTGTGGTTTTTGTTAGTTGTATTAACATAGACTATTAGATGATCATAACAACAAATGGTATTGATGTTTCTCTTTTTAGATGTATTTAATATAGGATTTAATAATATATACCTTTAGATTTTTCATAATCCAATTGTGGAGAGCTTTTCTTTTTTTTTCCTGATTAACATGGTAATTTCTAAACCCTCTCGGTGAACATGGCGGTTTCTTTTAACAATCCTTTATTTAAATTCATGATATAGAATTTGATAGCTTCTTACAACTGATACTGGAGTTTTATGTTTTTTCGCAAAACTTTTATTTAATATATTGGGCTTAATCGATAATGTTGGATGATCATAATAATCGATGGTATAAATAATTATTGTGTTGTTAGTTATACTTGATATAAATCTTTTGACTAACATAGGTATTTACATGTTCATAACATATAATGTTTTAAACTCTTTCCATTTTCATTTAATTTCTAGGTCGTATCAAAGAAATTCAATATTTTAAGGTTCTATTAGCAATCATGTTTTCAAGATAATATGCAGTGGAGATATTTTTCTATTATCAAATTTATTTTTTAATTTGTATTTGCTATAAAATATTTTGTATAATATGGATCATTGTATGAAGCTAACAACTTAGCATATTTTATCTTTTTAAATATTTGATACAAATTATATGATTTAATAATATTTGTTAAATGTTTATAGATTTTAATAACATAGATTTTTTCAATGTGATTATTTCGAGATCTAATGTACAACACATTGGGTCGATAAGTCTTTTTTCTCGAGCTCAGCATCATAGTCATACAAGGATGCTCGTCAAGGCGGGCATGCATTTGCTCGATTGTAGGGGTAGGCAGATACGTGTGTACAGAGGTCAAGGGAGCATGATGGCTATGAGCTCAGCAGCGATGGGTAAATAGGGGAGCTCCGCAGTAGGGCCATGTGTAAGTTTGGCGGGCATCGTGCGAGGACCGAGGAAGGTTGGCGGCAAGGCCATGGTGGAGCTCTGTGGAGGTTGATGCTCATGGAAGCTTGGCGACTATGGATGCAACAGCTCAGTGGCGACGGACATGCTTTTAATAAAAAATATTTATATTAGTCTAGATAGTTGGATGATCATAAGAGTCAATCGTATATATATTTTGAAGTTTAGTTATATTTAATATCTAATTGAAAATAGACCGTTAGATGTTCATAAAATACAACAATAGAGAGTCTTTATTTTTTCTTAGTTGTTTAATATACGATGTAATATGGACCGTTAGATGTTCATAAAATCCAACGGTGGAGAGTCTTTGTTTTTTCTTAGTTGAATTTATATATGATTTAATATGAGCCGTTAGATGTTCATAAAATCCAACGGTGGAGAGTCTTTGTTTTTTTCTTAGTTGTATTTCATATATGATTTAATATGGGCCGTTAGATATTCATAAAATCCAATGGTGGAGAGCTTTTCTTTTTTCTGATTAACGTGGTAATTTCGTGGCCCTCTCGGCGAATATGGTGGCTTCTTATAACTCTCATTTAATTATATAATAGATAATGCTGACCCCAGCATATATAAATGTTAAACTAAGTTTTGTCTCTCTAGGTTTATCTCCACATAATTTGTCTATACGAGGTAAAAACCTATTAGAAGGACGTCTATTCACATATGGTTTCTGCACACCTTGTGAAGATTTATCCTCTTTATCCTGGTGCGTCTCATTAGGATTAACAAGAAGTGTCCAATTAGTAATCGTAAGATATGCATCTCAAGGTTCAAGCTCATGGACCCTTGTACAATATGTCTCTGTCTTATGTCTTCCTTTCGCCATTTCCACTTGAGACTTTTCCATGGGAAGAATGTATCCATAGGGATGATCAATCAAGCTGCCACTCACCTCATAGATTTTATTTATCTTCACAATCTTCCCTTCCCTTCAAGTCATGTAGCTAGTATCATTGCAATACATTAATATCCACATTTGGAACTTCAATCGCTCCTTTTTCCATATTTCTAGCAACATTTGTTTTCCTCCTATGCAACCATGGGGATCTTGATCCTTACTTTTCATCATACTGACCAAAATGCTAATGTTTATTATTAGCACATCGAATCTTCACCTCCTAGTAATCGGCATCAAAGGAAATGGACGATGTTCCTGCTTGTATGCGCCAATGCCAGCTAATCGAATATTGACATGTATGTCATCAATGATGTCTTAGTGATTAGGCTGTGGTGCATGAATATCGCTTCCACGAATCATTGTAGAAATCAAGTAGGTTTATAGTATTATCTTTTTCTATAGTTGCACTTTTATGTGCACAACTTTCTACTAGATCTCGTGATCATTTATAGATCATTATCGGCTAGAGCACAAGGAAACAGTTCTTGGCTGACAACAAGCTGGCAGCTAAATTCGACTTGTAAAATGTGGACTCGAAAAATTACGCAAAAACTGTTGTGCAGACGACAACAACAACCATATACTATAGTTGTGTTTAGCTAGCACCACTATCATAGTTCTTGTTTTCCATGCTGACACAGAGAAGTGGTGAGAAGTGGTGAGCTTCTGCAGATGGCGTTGACACTAATCTCCAAGGAGCAAGATAGTGATGATCGATCAATGATCGCAGATGTGATATCAATTGTATTAGTTTCTGATTCTCTGAGTCATCCTTTATTGTAAGGTAAAGGTACATCGTATTTCCAAATGCTAAGAGATGAAACATAAAAAAGTACAAAAGCTGTAAATCTTACAACATATTTCTTCATTTTTTTCTAATAATTTATGACAGATAAATCTCCATAGTTAATTATAACATGGGCATGCTATATAAACCATTTTTTATCCTCCCTTTTTTTCACTTGTTACGCTTGTAATTTTGAAGCTCGGTAGAAAATGTTATTTATTATACAATCAGTGATGGTGATAATTATTTCTATCTTTTTTGCTAATATTCTTTAATACTAGTCTTTGATCCAAAATATATGGATTAATCTGGACCATTTGATGGTCCTAACAACCAGTGGTGTTGATCTTTATTGGTCTTGTTAGTTTTATTGATATAATTTTTTTGGTGAGAGATGTGAGTGCGCTTGTATATAAACTCACAAATATATCATTTTTAGCACGTTCTCATGAGACATGAAAAATTGATCTATTACATATTTGTGGAAAAACCGATTTGCATCACTACTGATTTAACATGCTTTGTCCATTCTAAGATATAAAGGATTCAAAGTTTGTCCTATGTTAAATTTTTTAAGCTTGACTAAGTTTATAGATCTTAATAATAATGTTTATGATATGAAAGCATGATTAGATCTATTATGATACATATTTTTTATTTACCTTCTTGATTTGGTAAGTTTTCAGTATTCTTTTTCATAAATGTTGTCAAACTTAATTAATGTTTGACTTAAGACAAATTCAGAATCCCTTGATTTTTTTCATAACAACATCGCATGATCTTTTGTTTTTTCCTTGTTTGATATGGTAAATTCTAGACCTTTTTCACCAAACATGGTGGATTATCTTAACAGTACTTTATCAATATAAATAAACTAATAGAGCGCTCACGACTTCTCAAAGGTCTTTGTCATGGGTCCACTTATTGTTCGTCTTGCTATAGCCATCATCAGTTGCTCTTACGATGCGTCATTGGCAACACTGTGCATGATGTGTGCACAACATTCCTGCGCTCGCAGTATGACAGTGGATTATGCGCACGTTACGAGATCATGCTCGGCCTCGGTGAGGTCTCATGTGTCAATGCACTACACTCATTCACGGCAAAGTATACCGACGGTGATGTCCGACTCTGGCATGTCAGGGTGATGTGGCGGTGGCAGTGAGGTCCCATGGTGTTGATAAAGAAAAAGGTAGCCTTGTGGTTCTCATCTGTCTAGGATTTGCCAGCGGTAAAGGCTAGAACAAGAGGCACAACGTAAAGGGAGGCCTTAAGCTTCCCACCCACGCTAGAATCAGCAGGCAGCTATGGCTGGGGAAGGCAATGGCAACAAGGTGAATGATCAAGGTTTGATACCCTTATTCTCTACTAGGAGGTCAAAGAGTCGGGTGTGGATCCTCATCGCCTATGTGAGGTGAGTAGTCATTCATTACTCGGTGTAGACTCACGGTGCACGGTGGCCAGCGATAATGAGGTATGTGACTATGTGAGGCGTATGCAATCTTGGCTCGTAGTGCTTCGAGTGGCGGTGGCATCATCATGGCTTCACTTCACGTTGCGTCGTCTTCATCTAGTGCTAATGGAAAATTTAAATTTAACTAGCACTTTAATTCAAATGGCTATATTTCAAGTGCTAGCCTAATTTTAGGCTCTCCTGGCACTCATTTGCAACCTATAGCACCATCCAAATGTCACTTGAGTTGAATTCTTCATCAACTTCCAACCACTTGAGCTAAGTTTCTTCAAGAGGCTTGAGTGAGGGTTCTCTTGCGTAAGAATGATCAAGTGAAGACCAAGAAGGTTGGTTACTTTTGGTGATCATGGTCTCCTAGATTTGCGCAAGGGACTTCTCTTGCTTCTTCCACAATCACCCAAATCGCCCTACTTTAGGGTAAATTTTGTCATAGTCCATTGCTATTCCAACTTTTCCTCTCGCTTGTTTAGGCTTGGATCCGCACGGGCATCCCTTCACTTAGCAATATTATTTTTATATAAAACATTCAATTTAATTATATGGGAAATTCCATTCTAATCCCACATGTAGGTACTCCCACCTATGTATCTCAAGATTTTGGGAGTATCTAGTCAAACAAAAGGTCTGTTCACAAAGTATGTGATCATATTAGACCATATGTGGTAGTATGTATGCGAAGTACGGAAGCATACAGTGAGCATGTCAACATACTTTTTTATATGTGTTACTATAAGGTATTAACATAAGTAATTTAAAAATATGGACTCTTTTGTAATTTTTTTATGGGGTGCCATTTAGGTTACCTTGAAATGAGTATGTGAACATACTCAAACACATAAACGAGTATGTACACATACACACATTGCTCTATTGAAGGTGGGAGTAGCTACACGTGAGAGTAGATAAAACTTGTCCTTAATTATATACAATATTATTAGATGATTTGTCAAATCTGATGGTGTACATTTTTTATTGTTGATGTGGAAATTTGATACTCTCTTAACGAACGTGGTAACTCCTTGAACAGACCTTTAATAAATAATAGATACACCAAAATAAATCAAACACCTCAATACACGAGTGTTTAATACCACCGTTATCAAATTGAAATCAAACAAGCTGTTGAGACCAAATATGGGCGGGCGCACCCTGACGGGCAGGCGCGCCCTGAGCTGCCTACCTGAATTCTATCAGGCGACATTCTTTATGTCATCTCACCCGCTTCCAGTCCACATCCTTCTATCAGAAAATAATGATTTTTTTCCCGACAGACCTTTGCAAAATGTAACCGAGGACAACCGAATAGCAATAAAGAACATGGTTCGTCTTTAGCTTTTCTGTTTATAAAAGAAAGGTAAGATTGAGATGAGATAACGCCTATATCAAGTAAAGAATAAATCAGGATGCACATTGTCTTTAGAAAAAGAATAATAGAAAAATGCAATAACGAAATGGAAATCAAGTACGACTCGGTTGGCTGAAGTGCTACGAAGTGTGGCGTCCATTGAAACCTGAGTGAAGGAAGAGATCACAAAGTATTATTATATAGAAATGGGAGCAATGATGCATCAAGATCGAGATTCAGGCGGGATTTAGAGCATTATTTCTAGTAGTACGTTATGTACTGCATTTGTGTTTTCTACTAAAGCTTGGGTATGGTGCGCCATCGTTCAACTTCTGGCCACTGGTTCTTTATGTACAGGGGTTGTTTGACAAGTTCTCATCAATAGCTATATATGGTGCATTTTGAATCCACGACATTCATGGAGTTCTAGGTAAAATAAAATACCAGAGACATATATTGAACATGGGTTCATGAGCTTGAAGTTTGAGATGCATAGAATATATCTGATAATTGTTAAAGATAGTTGGCCAATAAACGGAGCCTGCATGTTTAATCATAAGCAAAGAGAAATTACTAAAGGTTTAACTAGTAAAGGACTGTACTATTAATGTGCTGCCGGTGGCGAAGCCTGTGAGGCTGCTGTGAGCCAACATTTGGCAAGAGTAGACAAGATATATATCCTCATGGGGGAGAATAAAGCAGCTTCCTGCATTCCGGCTGGGAGCCAACTGAGAAATACTAGCAGAATCTACCCTTCTTATGTCATTTTTAACAGGAGTTTCATTCACATTAAATAAGTGTCATTTTAGCATTTTTCATGTTATGGTAAGCTTTTAACAATGAAAGAGATTAAATGGGTTCATCAAGACGAAACCCTATGTATACCGTCTCTAGGTGTTGCCTTTGAAACAATGCCAAATAAAACGATGCAAAATATTATTACATATGAGTTGTGCTTTAACCTAGCTAAAACAAATTTATACAAAACAGTTTTGAAACCTACTGTTCAACTGTCAGTATTCAGAGTTAGCAGCGGAAAAGATACGCGACTACACATGTCGCAAAGCAGGCACCATACTGAGCCCTGAGCGTGGCGTCACTCCGAAGGGTCATTGCCGGCCGGGGATGGATCCCACTCCATGGACCAGCCAGGCGGAAGGGTACAGGGCCAAGTCAAGCTAGCAACTTGGTCCTCGAATGATATACCTGTAAACAACATCACTAGCAAGGCTAAGTATACTAATACTCAGCAAGGCTTATCCGTCTGTGGGTATACTTAGCCCTTAACTAGACCATGAGAGTTTGAAAGGCTCTAGGTTTCTTTTGCTGAAAAGCAATAAAAAATATGTCCTTACTTTCATATTTTAGCTTTCAGATTCTAGTTCGTTTAACCATTCTAAGTAAGCATCTATTCTAATCAAGCATGGTAAAGACTTAAGCATCCATCATTATTGCTCCATCGATGTTGCTCTTGTTACTCTATGTGGCAGAAGTATTAAGCAGTCTCAATCACCACGATAAACGGACGATTCTGAATCGAATTTTATAACTTTGCAAGGGATCCTAACTCACACACCTGGAGCACCGACAGATCACTCCAAACAACGGTTCCCATCATATTTCGGGTCGTGGATCAGGGCCACCACAAGCGACTCCGGGACGGTACTCCCATCCGTTTGTGCGGAACGTACTCCCTCCGTCGGTGCGTGTGAAAAATCAAAATACGAGTGGTGGGGTAAGTCCACTTGCCGAGCCAATCAGGTAATGGCTTACCGCTTACCATATTTCACGGCATGTGGCTAGTACGTTTAAACGCTTAACCACCACTACCACACACCGCGACCTTATCCAATTCATTTAAATAGATGGGGTTCAATCCAAGGTCATACATGACCCTGTCCATTGTCCTTATAGTGATTGCAATGTGGCAGAACCACCTGAATTATTCTGGCTCAAGTGCGCTAGTCATCGCTTTATCGGCGACACAAGCTCAACGCACTTCAAACGGAACAACTCATTAATCTGTCGGGTCACCTCCCGATGCAACCACGGTTGTACAAGATCGCAATAAGTTTACCTCGCACAAAGGCAAGTCCAGCCTCAATACCAGATCACAAGTTTCACATCACAGCATAATTAAACAAATATTACATATGAGTTATATTTAGCCTGACTACTACAAATTTATACAAATCATGTTTAAAAACCTCAAGTTTTCATGTCTGTATTCAGAGTAAGCAGCGGAAATAAAACGCGACTACAAGCGTCGCAACAGTAGTCATCATGCAAAGCCCTGTGCATGATGTCACTCCGAGGGGTCGGTACCGGCCGGAGACGGGTCCCATTCCACGGACCAGCCGGGTGGCAATGAGCAGGGCCAAGTGAGACTAGCGACTTGGTCCTCAAAAGCCATACCTGAAAAACAACAACGCTGGCAAGGCTGAGTATACTAAATGAATTGGATAAGGTCTACAGCGCGACTGTAAGCCCGTACTCCCGTCTGCTCTGCAGAACGTACTCCCACACGTCGGTGCATGTGAACATAAAATAAAAGTCGAGTGGTGGGGTAAGTCCACTTGCCGGGCCATTCAGGTACTGGGCTTACCGCTTACCATATTTCACGACATGTGGCTAGTGCTTTCAAACGCTTAACCACCACTACCACACATTGCGACTTTAGCAAATTCATCAACACAGACGGGGTACACTTCCGGGTCATGTTACACCGCCCCGTCCGTGATCCTTATAGTGACTGCAGAATAAGTAAACATTCAACTTCTATATCGCGCGAGTGACAGGACATCACTCGACTTCTGCCTGTCCTATTAGCGAAGCATCTATTCGACACTGACTTGGTACACATTTCATTGGATTCCTACCTTTCATGCATCTAGGGTTTCAAATCAAAGCCTAGTCGTAATGCATAATAGATATATAGATAGTAAGTGCAGTAATTGAAATACTGGGTTATGCATCAGGGCCTGCCTTCTTGGGTGAGACTGGGGTCAGTGGGGTTAGGTTCTTCCGAAGGCGGGTTCGGGTCTTGAGCAACGTCGACGACGTTCACTTGCGCTTCAGAAACTCCTTCGTCGGGTTCCTGAACGAGTTCGTACGTTCCGTCGGCGAGTGTCGTCGAGTCTACATGAGATGCAACGAATTGAGTTGACGAGTTATTAACCTATAGCTTTCCTTCACAATAAAGTTGTAATCTACTCAAACACATTCAAGCACACAAATCAAGATTTATCAACTACACAATGAGTTTGAGGATTTGAATTCGAACGAATTCAAACTTAAACCTGACTCTACTAACAAGCCAAAGTATTTGAAGGGTTTGAATTTGAACGAATTCAAATTCAACTTCAAACAACTCTAATTCAAAAGCTTCAACCATTCAAAGCTTTACTTGGGCAATCATTGACCAAGTAGCTATTTAAATTCAAACAAACTGAAATTTTTTTTGAAAAGGCTTTAAATCTATTAAACTTCACTACTAACATGATCAATTTTTCTAGCCCAAAGTACATGAGCACTGGGGCTAATAATTTAACCATGCACACTTATCAACAAGACAAGCCATTGTAAATTTTTCAAATTTTTAAACTCAACAGAACAGGAGCAATAAAATAAACAAATTCAAATCTTGGATTTGAAGATTCATTTTTAGTTTGAAAACTACAGGGGCTATAGCTTTGAAAATTTACCAGCAAGCTCTAATATAGGAGAGAAGCCTACCATAAATATTTCAGGAATTTAAAGAGCAAACAAATAGGGTTTTTGAATTAAGTTTCAAACTTCAAGTTTAAATAAAAACCTTATACTGGACAGAGCCATAAATCACCCAAACATTAGCATGGACTCCTCTATCCTAGAACAGAATGTGGTAAAAAGATCAGAGATTTCAAACATCAAGAACAGGAGTAAACAATTTAAATGCATTTCAAGCTAGATTTGAACGAATTCAAAATATAGCTATGCACTGCTTCTGAAAATTTTACACAAGGTTACTCATACCTCAAACAAGTTTCCTACCAAAATTCACATGAAAAGGATCTAGGAATCAAAAGTTATGCCCAAGATTCTATTTTAAATGAATTTAAAATACATCATAAAATATTGCTTTTCAGAGCAAAGTCTAGTAACAAAACTTGTAGATCTACCTTTCTAGAGCACAACAAAACTAGTTTGGCAATTTTTGGATTTTTTGACAAATTTCTACGACTTTTGGATGTTTGGTTTTAAATTGGGGGGGTGTACTGGCGTTTTTGCAGAAAGGACCCCGGATGTTTTGAAAGTAGAGCAATTGGGTCCTTCGCTGGTCGACCGTGCAGGGGAGGAAAAGGTCGCCGGTTTCCGGTGGGGTGGGGAATGTTCAAGAGCTCACGGCGGTGCTGTGGATGGTCGAGCACGGGGAAGGGGCAGCCGGAGGAGGAGGAACGGCGGCGTGACAGGGGCGGCGGCGGCGGCGCAGTGTCGGGCGGCGGCGTTCCGACGGTTCCTGGGCTCGAGGAGGGCAGGGAGCTGGCGGTGGAGCTTCGGTGCGACGAGGCGAGCTCGGGGGTGCTCCTCGCGAGGGAAGAGGAAAGGTGGAGGGGGTGGTTCCGCGGCGACCGAACGGCGGCGAGGTTGAAGCTCACGGCGGCGGCGTTCCAGGTGCCCGGAGCAGGGGAGGAAGAAGGGGGGTGATTCGTAGAGGTTCAGGGGCTCACGGGGAATCTATTGGTGCTCTTCAATCGGGGGTGGGCGCGGTGGAGGGAGCTGGCCACGGCGGCGGCAGTGGCGCGGCGGCGGAGCAGAGCTTGGCGTGGCTCGCACGAGGAAGAGAGGAGAAAGAGAGTGGGGGTCCAGGCGAGCGTAAGTGAGGAGAAAGAGTGAAGACTTCCCAGCGCATTTCCCAGGTCAGAGAAGGGAGAGGGGGAGGGAGTTGCGCGGCGTTCGGCGGCGGCGCAGGCAGCCGTGGCGCTCGGGCAGGCAACGTGGCGAACGGCGCCCGCGTGGCGCGCACGCAGGAGGGCCAGAGGGGAGGGGAAGTGGGCCAGGGGGTGCGCGGGCGACGCGTGGAGCGGCAGAAGCAGGAGCTGGCGCTGGTGGCGCTCCACAGCGGCAGGTGGCGCGGTGGCAGAGAGAGCAGAGGAGGAGGGCTGAGGGAGACGAGGAGGGACCTAAGCACAATTTTCGAAAACTTCAAGGGGGTTTCTGTGAAGTAAGAATTTCTCCCCTTTCCTGAGCTCAAATGCAAAAACTCCTAAAATGAGAAATGTAGATCTCAAAGAGCTCTACAACTTCGCTTTAAGGCTCAACTACAAAAGAGCTAGGGTTTTGAAATTATTTCAAAATCCGCCAATTTGCACATTTTTAAATAAAACCAATTTGAAATTTAAATTTCAAAAGGAACCTTGTGTGCATTTTCACTTCTTACAGTGGTTAAAAAGTTAAAAAGATGTTTTATGCAATTAAGCCCCTCACAAAACTTGAAATTACTTTTCAAGCAAGCATTTTTGCAAAAACAACCCTAAAATTTTCCAAAATTATGAAAATGCCCTTTGACTTGCAATAAAATTTTAAACAATGTTGCAATGTCAAACCCAAACTTTACACTAAAAACTAGTGTGTCTAGTTTCTAGAACACGAAGTGTCACATGCAGATAAGTAAACAATCAACTCCTATATCGCGCGAGTGACTGAAAATCACTCGACTTCTGTCGGTCCTATTAGCAGAGCATCTACTCGGTAAGGACTTGGTAGGCATTACCTAGGTTCCTATATTTCCTGCATCTAGGGTTTCATTTCAACTCCAAGAACTTAATGCACAATATATATATAATAATAGGAGCTGCATAATTGAAATACTGGGTTATGCACCGGGGCTTGCCTTCTCGGGTGAAGCTAGGGTTAGGAATGTCAGATTCCTCCGAACTCGGGTTTGGGCCTTTAGTTATTTCGGCGACGTTCACTTGAGCTTCGGGAACGTCTGCGTCGGGTTCCTGGATGAGCTCGTAAGTTCCGTCAGCGAGTGTCATAGATTCTATATGAGATGCAAAGCTTGAGTTATTTGATTGCTACTTCACTTTCTTTCCTTCACTGTAAAGCTGTAATCCAACAATCAATATTCAACTTAGCAATACAAGACCTAACTACTTACGCAAACAACAAAACAGGTTTGCATTCAACAGAATTCAAATTTAACCAAGGGTCTACTAGTTAGGCACACACACAAAGAAAGATTTGAATTCAAAAGAATTCAATTTCAAACATAAGCCTACTAGTTGAGTATACAAGCAATCAAAGATTTGAATTCGAAAGAATTCAAATTCAAACAAGGGCTTATTAGTTAGGTACACACAATCAAAGGATTTGAATTCAAAAGAATTCAAATTCAAACATGAAGTGATGCTACTTTAGCACTTCAAACTCCTAATTCTATACTTAGTCAATCATTGACCAAGTAGCTCTTTAAATTCAAACAATTCAAGAAAAGAACAAAAAGGGTTATTATTCCTACTAAACCTTTCCTAAGCAAAAGTTAAATTTGACATTCAAACTTGGGTTGCAGCTAATGGTGTTGCAACTTAAACCCCAAGATACTATTCTAATACTTAAATAAATAGCCAAAATTCAATTAAAGGTTAAGGCTATACTACTTAATAGGAATTAAAAAAGTTAACCCTATTAGAAGAGTGATTAATTTCTATAGACCAAAATATTAGAGTACTGGGGCTAAGAATTTAATCACACACTCTTGAAGTAAGTATGAAGCTCCTGTAAATTTTTTATAATTTTAAACCTAGCAGAACAGTAGTGCAAAAACAAACAAATCAAACCTAAGATATCAAGTTTCATTTTTAATTTGAAATCTATAGAGGCTCTGGCTCTAAAATTTTTATAACCAAGCTCACCTATACCAGAGGGGATTCTCTTAAATTTTTCATGAATTTATAAAGGCAGAAACTAGGGTTCTTGAATTAAACTCCAAATTCAAGTTTAAATCAAAACCCTAAGTTAGAAAGTGCCACAAATCATTCAAAAATTACTATGGACTACTCAACATCACTAAAGCATATGGTAGAAAGATCTAAGCATGAAAGCACCAGGAACATGCTTGAATCAATTAATAACATTCAAGTTTGATTTGAACAATTTCAAATGAGCTAAAGCTAGATTTAAGCACTGGTGTTGCAATTCATACATAAGTATACATACATCACACAGAGTCTACATGCCAAAAATCACATGAAATAAAGCTAGTATGCAAAAGATACAGGGAAGATTCCCTTTTGCTAAACTTTAAAATACAACTCAAACTATTGAATTTCAAACTAAACTTTAGTAAGCGGGCAGACGGCGGGCGACGTGTCCGCGCGGGGAGGCGCCAGGAGGGGGGAGTGGGGCCAGGGGGTGCGAGCGGGGGCCGGGTGGCGCGGCTAGAGGCAGCGCGAGGCAGCTGGCGCGCGGGGGAAGGTGGACCGATTTGTAAAATTGCAAAAGCGTAGGGGGTTCACTGTAATGTAATTTTTCCCACCAAACTATAGCTCAAATGAGAAAATGCTCAAATGAAAGTTGTAGGTTTTGATGAGATCTACAACTTTGCTTTAAGGTCCATGGTCAAAATAGTTAAAATTTTGAAGTTATTTCAAAATCTGACAAAACACTCAAATTTAATTTAAATCCAACTCAAGTTTTTGAATTCCAAATGCAACCTTGAGTTAATTATACCTTTTTACAGTGGTTTAAAAGTGAAAACTTGGTTTTGCAAATTAGCCCTTCACAAATTTTGAAATTACCTTTCATTCAAACACATTTGCAAAAAGGACCCTATATTTTTCTATACTTACAAAAATGCCCTTTCCTTTAATATAAAGGGTTGAATAAATTTTGCAGTGTCAAACACAAACTTTACGCTATAAATTGATGTGCCTAGCTTCTGAGAACCTGAAATGTCACAGCCTTCCCCCTAAAAAGAATCTCGTCCCGAGATTCCGGAACAGAATGAACTAGAAGATTAGATAGCTGGATTGGTTCTAAGAAAATCCAGAAAGTTCCGTTGGAGGTAGGATTCGATTTCCCAAGTCACTTCTTCTTCAGTATGATGATTCCACTGAATTTTAAACATATTGATTGGTTCTCTTCTTGTACTTCTCTCTTTAGTGTCTAGTATCTTTATCGGGTCCTGGGTATAAGATAGGTCTGGCTCGATTTCGATGGCCTGTTGATCGATGACCTCAGTAGGAGCTTTGATGCATTTCTGAAGTTGAGATACATGGAAGACGTTGTGAACGGCTGCTAACTGAGGAGGAAGTTGAAGACGATAAGCTACTGGACCATAGGTTTCAATGATTTCGAACGGTCCAACATATCGAGGAGCGAGTTTTCCTTTTATGCCGAACTGTTGAACACCTTTGGTTGGAGATACTCGTAGGTATACCAAGTCACCAACTTCAAACTGCAATGGTTTTCTTCGTTTGTCCGCATAGCTCTTCTATCTGGATTGGGCTACCTTAAGATTATTCAGGATAATCTTCACTTTTTCTTCTGCTTCAGTGACAAGGTTGAGCCCAAACACTTTGCGTTCACCTGTCTGAGACCAACTCAATGGAGTTCTGCATCATCAACCGTATAACGCTTCAGACGGGGCCATCTTCAGACTGGATTGATAGCTGTTATTGTAGGAGAATTCTGCCTGGGCTAAGCACTTTTCCCAATTCTTGTCATACTGGATTATGCAGGCTCTAAGCATATCCTCTAAGATTTGGTTTATCCTTTCCGTCTGTCCGTCTATCTGTGGATGATACGCGGAGCTTCGGATTAACTTAGTTCCAAGAGATTACTGAAGTTGCCCCCAGAAACGAGCAATGAAATGTGCTCCACGATCGGAGATGAACGTCTTAGGTACTCCATGGAGACGGGCAATTTGGTTTAGATAGATTTCGGCATACTTCTTAGTGTTGTAAGTGGTATGCACGGGAAGGAAATGGCGGTCTTTGTTAATCGATCAACGATCACCCATATGGAGTCATGCTTCTGGGAGGTGTTAGGTAAGCCGATGATGAAGTCCATGCTGATGTCGTCCCAGTTCCAAGAGGGAATGGGTAGTGGTTGAAGAGTACCGGCGACCTTTAAGTGACTGGCCTTAATTCTCTGGCAGATGTCACACTCAGAAACATATTTTGCGATTTATCTTTTCATGCGAGTCCACTAGAAGTTCTGCCTCAGGTCTTGGTACATCTTGGTACTCCCGGGGTGCATGGAGAACTTGGAGAGATGTGCTTCATCTAGGATCTGCCTGCGAAGCTGATGGTCCTTAGGTATCATAATACAACCATTGAACCATAGAATTCCTTTGTGATCTACACGGAAGCACTTGTACTTCTTTTCTCCCTGGGCTAGTTTCTGCTTGATGATTTTGACTCCTTCATCATGTAGTTGTGCCATGATGATGCTATCTTGAAGAGTAGGTTCGACTGCTATATGATGCAAACTACCTTGAGGAATTATCTCAATATTGAGTTTTCTCATCTCACAGCAGAGAGTTTCATTGAAGACTTCAATAGATAAGCAATGACAGTGTGCCTTGCGGCTGAGTGCATCTGCAACCACATTGGCTTTGCCTGGATGGTAGTGTACCTCAAGGTCATAATCTTTAATGAGCTCTAGCCAATGTCTTTGCCTCATATTCAGATCTGCTTGAGTGAAAATGTACTTGAGACTCTTATGGTCGGTATAGATGTTGCACTTGGTTCACATAAGATGATGTGTCCAGATCTTTGGTGCGTGAATGATGACTGCGAGTTCCAGGTCATGAGTAGGGTAATTCTGTTCATGAGTTCAAAGTGCTCGCGAGGCGTAAGCGATTACTCGGTTGTCTTGCATAAGTACACAACCAAGTCCGATGCCCAAAGCATCACAATAGATGTCAAACGATTTGGAATTATCTGGCTGAGCTAACACTGGAGCAGTAGTGAGATGTGCTCTTAGAGTGTGGAATGCTTCATCACATTTTCCATTCCCGGAGAATTTAGCTCCTTTCTTAAGTAGTTCTGTCATGGGCTTGGCTATTCTGGAGAAGTCAGGGATGAAGCGACGATAATATCCGGCTAAGCCAAGAAAACTGCGGATTTGATGAACTGAAGTAGGAGGCTTCCAATCCATCACTTCCTGGACTTTAGTTGGATCAACGGATATGCCATCACTAGAGATAGTGTGGCCCAGAAACTTAACAGTATCCAGCCAAAACTCGCATTTGGAGAATTTGGCATACAGATGATGATTTCGTAATCGCTGAAGAACGACATGGAGATGTCAAGTGTGATCTTCTTGGTTCTTGGAATAGATGAGAATATCGTTGATGAATACAATGATGAACTTATCAAGCTCCGGCATGAAGACTGAGTGCATAAGATACATGAAATATGCCGATGCGTTAGTGAGACCAAAAGACATTACCAGATATTCATATAGTCCATATCTGGTAGAGAAGGCCATCTTCAGGATATCACTGGGCTTGATTTTAATTTGATGATACCCATAGCGAAGGTCAATTTTGGAGAAAACCTTTGCTCCCGCTAATTGATCGAACAGGATGTCAATGCAGGGAAGAGGATACTTTTTTTTTTGTTACCGCATTGAGGGGGCGATAGTCTATACATAATCTGAGACTATTGTTCTTTTTCTCCACGAACAGGGCTGGGCATCCCCATGGTGAAGCACTTGGACGAATGAAGCCTTTATCAAGAAGATCCTGAAGTTGAACTTTCAACTCTGCCAGCTCATTAGGTGGCATACGATATGGCCTCTTAGAGATTGGGGTCGTGCCGGGTTGTAGTTCTATGACAAACTCAATGTCTCTATCTGGAGGCATTCCGAGCAAATCATCTAGCAAGACATCTGGGTACTACCATACGACAGGGATGTCTTCTAGCTTGATCCCTTCTATAGCATAAGCGCAAGAGTTGTTGCACTCCCGCTGTGGAAGATCGAGGATAGTAGCTCCTTGGTAAGGTGAATCTATCTCAACCGCTCGGGAAGAGATATCTAATAATACCCGGTGTTTAGTCATCCAATCCATACCCAGTAGAATATCCATCCCTTCTAGATTCAACAAAATTAAATCTGTCTTTATCAAGTTGCTACCCAATTGAATTGACACATTTCTACAGATTTAATTTGAAGCAATTTTGCTGCCATGAGTTGCTATCATATTATTGTCGGTCAAAACCCACCGGTGAGTAGCGACAGGCAACACGAAGAGTCGGGAGGTCGCCGGGGCGCTAGCAGGCACTGCTTCCTCGTCGACGGCCCGCAATCCGGCACACGCCCAGATATTCCGGAGAATGTAAGGCATGCCACCTAACCTATACCCGATAAGGAAGGTGCGAACGTGCTTCCAACGGTTTGCCTGCATGCACAAACACGTGTAAACATTAGTCCGAGCCGTAGTCGGCTCCCTGGGACGACTCTTGCATCGGCTTTAAAAGAGCCGATCGAGTCCCGGTGTCAGATTAGATCTGTGTATTTGATATCAATGAATAAAGCGTGTAATTATGAAAACTGCTTCAATTAAATCTACCTAATCTAATCTATGATGGTAAAGCTTCACTGCTAGATCGGAACATCCTACACGTAATTAAGCCTAACGAACGTAACAAATAACCGTACATTAACCAAAACAAGGGCCTAAGAACAAGCAAAAGCCGATTCTCGGATCAATCCCTATTAAGGTCAAAGCAAAGCATCTAATACGCTGCCGGATCATCCAACCCGTTTGCAAGGCCTAACCTAGCAGATATTAAGCTAATTCTTAAGTATAAGAACGAACCATAACAGATCGGATCTACTAGATAGAAAAGAAGCAGGGTATTATCTCTACGCAACTAACTCTATGCAACGAGAGCTAGCTTAAGATTAAAATATGATCACGCAGAAAATAACATGATGTTCATAGATGTTGAACAACAAAAACATGATAGATCTACTAAAAGTCATGCTGCGAACATCAGGATAACTAGTACTACTCGCCATCAAAATCGTTTCAGTACGAGTAATACCAAGATAAAGGCAAGAACAATGCTGCCCTGATCGCACGAAACGATCAGGGCAGCATGGCGTAAGGAGGAAATTTTCTAGTAAATACTAGAAAAAAGGGCTTTCTACATAGGGATCGTCAAAACAACGATTTGATGACCCTATCAGCTGTAGGAAGGAAGGACACTTCACGAGAATCAAAATAGGAAGAAAGTAGAGCCTATACTTGGATGAAACCCTAGAATTAGGGGTGGCATTGCGCCAAGTTGTTGTTGCAAAATGTGATGACGTTCTCTTCTTTACAAATAACATAAGGTACATATTTATAGTCCGGAGACTTGGAAAACAATCTAAACTTATCATGTCTTGATCGGACTCTATCTCTAAACTGAACTGAATCTAAAGATACATGGCCCACATGGCCCAAATACTCACGCAGGAGCCGTTTTACAAGCTTTCTGTAACTTCTGCTTTAAGCCCAACTCGCTTACGGCCCATTAATTAACCCTGTTAATTTACGGCGATAACACATGCCCCCTGGTTTTGGCAATGACAATTCCAAAACCACTCCGTCGCTTCATCTTCCGGTTAATGCTCATTAAACCGCACTGCAACCACCATGGAAAACGCAATGTCTCTGCAACTGGCTCCTCATAGAACGTGAAACCACCAATCCATCTCCAATTTTTACTACTTAATCTCATCTCGAATCGACTCCTTTCACCACAAACTCATCTTCCTCACAAAGCCAAGTAGCGCAGAAAACCCCAACCTTCAGTAGCCATGGCGATTTCCTCCTCCTTCGGCTCCAACTTCATTGACTATCCCCCTTCCCCTTCTTCTTCTTTCTCAAGCTCCTCCGCCTCCTCCCTCGACTCTATTCCTGAGAGCCGAGAACCAATGTCGGAGTACAATCCGATGGCAGCGTATGAGGCACTCGCTCCTCTGCACTGGGATGCAGAGGAGTTCGACTTCGGGACCGTCTCCGAGGACGACGAGCCCAAGACCGAGGGAGAGGACCTCCAGTTCCTGTTCTAGGAGAAACTGGAGAGCAGCAGCGACGACGGGTTCTCCTAGGACGGAGTCGATTCCTCCTCGGAAGAGGAGATCGACTCCTCTTCCGGTGATGATCCGATGGGAGGAAACACTTCCGATTCCTCGGGTCCTCCGAGGAGAACAGCGAGGAAGAGAGCGGCGGCGGCGGTGGTCGGAGCAGCGATGCCGAGTCCGAGGGCGGCAGCAGCGCCTTCGATGACGACGACAGCGACGACGACGACGACGATGACGACAGCGACGGCAGTGGCGGCGGAGATGCGCCGGCCCGAAGCCCCAAGCGCCATAGGTACTAGGTACCTACAAGCAGTAGATGTAGATAGCACTGTAGGAGTAGCATTGTAAAGCCGAAGGATTCTTCCTTTGTCAAATCGGCTCTCTTGTAAAAATCCAACTTTTAATGCAGTTTATTATCCCTCAAAAAGCCGATGGCATCGCATCAGGCTTTCATTAATATCCAAGAGGCGACAAAATTCAAACTGGAAGCAACCCACATAAGAACAGAACACCACTTCCACTTTGAACCCAACTCGGAATAGACACTCCAAATCCGAGCACAACTCAAAAAATCCCGCTCTACAAGTTCGAGCAAAGATTCTCCAAGCATCCAGAATTCGAATCAGAGCCCGCAGAACAACCAAACCCTAAGTCAGCAGATCTGAACCATGGCAGACTCTGTAACTCAGACGGCGAATTCTGCAATTGATGATGCGGCAATTTGCGGCCTAAAGGTAATATTCAGCCTACCCTTTAACTTTCTCCAGCCCATTATGCCTCTGAACAAATTAAACTCTGAAACATGACACCATGTATAAATTTCTGAATCTCTGAACTTCAGGTGTCAGACATCCTTCTGCCGCATCCTTCTAATCCCAAATCTTTCTGTCTTGGCCCACGTGTTTATGAAAATCCTACAGATTTAATCTCCTGTGAAGCAAATAGGATCCCTTTCGTGAATCAAAACATCGATTTGAACTCCTGGGCCGACTGCTTAAGAGCCTAGCCTAATCCACCTGAAAGCTGGATTACATGGTATAGCAGAGTAGTAAAAGCTCACATGCCCTTGTGGCAGGAATTAAACATAGTTGATGCACTTAATTTGTCATTATCTCCTCTTGAAAAAGATGAAAATCTTCTGAAAACCATCGGCTATTTCTGGTCCGATGCTCTGAATTGTTTTCTCTTTGGTCATGGACCCATGACCCCTACTCTGCTAGATGTTACCATGATTACTGGCCTTGACATCGAATCCCCTAACCCTGCTGCCCACAGAATGGTAGAAGTCCCCTTCATCCAAGGCAGATTGCACAAACTGGAGCACTTACATGAACCAGCACATGAAAACAAAAGGTCCAGTGAGTAAAAAGGAACACACAGCCTTCTTGAATCTTTGGTTAGAACACTTCATCTTTTGTGGTCCTTCCTTAGCTCCAACTAAGAATTACCTTCCTTTGGCCTACCATCTGGCCCATGGCAACCGCACCGGCCTAGGCAAACTTTTCCTTGGAGAAACATACAGATATCTCCATTTGATGACAACCAATCTGCTCAACCAAAAGAAACTCAGAACTGGAGGCCCTTGGTGGTTTATTCAGTTATGGGCAAAACTCTATTTTCAGCATCAAATCCCAAACTTCCAAAGCCTGACCAAGAATTCTTTCCCCAATGAGAATGGCAAGCCAATTAGATGCACTAGCTATGGCCAAGCCCTTTTCAGTCTTCCCGGCAGTAAACTGAACCCAACAGATGCATCAAATTGGTTCAGAGTTTTCTACAAAGGTTTAGACAATCCTCTCTATTTTCCATTCACTGAATCTGAAGCCTTTGAGAACCCAACTGCCTTTAGGCTAGATAGTTTTGCCAATGATGACGACACTCGGCATCTGTACTCTTTAATAATCCGACCTGGCTTCCTTCCTATTAGCATCAGCACTTCCAACAGAATCATCAAACCAGGTTATGAAACCTATCAACCAGTCATAGCAGCTCGGCAATTTGGCTTAGGACAAGTCCCTCCCCACTTCCATATTCACCACTTGGTGGAGAGCAGAGCCGATCTGCCCGATGGTCTCACTAGCTCAAGATGCTACATCATGTTTTACCACCTCCACATTCCAATACCAGCCGATCTATCCTTTACTCCCTCAACAATCGACTTCAACACATGGTGGGGAATGTGGAAAACTCATGTATTCAGAAAAGCTTTAGACCCATGACTGCAGCAAATTGATCCTTAATATGTAATCCCCGAAGAAGAGGTACTGAATCTATGCATTTACCCTTTCTAATTCCTCTTTCCTTTTGCTTGACCAATCCTGCTCACCCTGCTTGCAGCAACAAGATGGTCCAGAACCTGTGACCAGTAACGGGGATCCATTCCACTTCCTTCCAACTGCCCCTGATGTTCTTTTTTGCAAGGGATTGCCATCGATGAAGAAAGTGATAATGACTGTTCAGCCAGACTTACTCCAGTCGGCTTCTAAACGAAGACAAACTCCTGCAAATGTTGCCCCCCGAGTTCCAACCAAGAAGAGGAAGATGATTGCAAGACGAATCATCAAGAAAACTGCTCAATCTTCCCCGAGTCCATCAGATTCCAACTCCAACCAGGTAAATCATTTTTCCTGAAACTCCTTCCTTATGCATATATACTCTGGCTGACTGTAATTCTATTTTCACGGCGCAGTTGAAGACATCCCTAGTACTGAAAGCCCAGTACAACATGAAACAACTGCAAATCCTGATGCTCTGATGGAGGCACGTGAGGAGCAAGCTGACACAACCAATGCTCTTGTCGTTGCCTCAAACTCAACTGGAACGATCGCGTTCGGACCGACCATTACTTCTTCAGAACAGGTAACATTGAAAGAACCAATTCTGAATCAGCCGATAGCTCCATTAATGCACTTTGCTCCCAAAACTAACTCAAAATATCTCCATAGGGCTTTGACATTTCAGATTTGCTCTCCTTTGACCCAGCATCAATGGGTCTGACTGCCCCTGGAGCAAAAGCACCAATTTCACAGCAATCGGCTAACCTGACAGACCAGCTTCAACTCATCAAGAATCTGCTATCTGCTCCAATCAGTACTCTAGTTGATGATTCCAGCAAGATAAAGGAAATCCTTGAGCAAATAGAATCCCAACTTTTAGAGTCACTTCGAATCAAGCTTTGTCTAGCTGGCCATCTTCCTTTCTTTCGGGCAGAGGTGAAAGCAGCACAACAGAGAATAGAGTTACGTCATTCTCAAATCCCTCTGAAAGCTGACATTGCTCAGAAGTACAAACTGCTAAACCAAAAGAAGACAACTCTGGATGCTAAAGCTGATATCTCCGAGAGTACAAAACGACTCAACCTCCTGGAAAAGGAACTGATGGAACTCGAAGAAAAGGTCCGTAGTACCCAAAGACTAATCCAAGAGGAGACATCCTCGATTGCAAACTCCAAGCAAGAAGCCCAAGAAATGACCGAGCAGATACGGGCAGAGTTTGCAGAGATAAGCACCTTGAGTCAACAGATAGTAACATGCGATGACAAGGACGATGAAGCAATCATCGCGAGAGCCGACGCCGTATGTGCAGAAGCCATCCATGCCATAAAAGGATTCCTGAACTAGTAGAACTATTCAGAAAACATTTAATGTTGCCTGCTAAACCCGACATTTGTACTCATTAAGTCGATGGTTACACATCGACTGTCTTGCTTCTCATATGTATATTTTTTTTTTACCGGCCAACTCAACGTGTTGGCCTCTCTTTCGTTTTTTTACTGGCCAACTCAACGTGTTGGCCTCTCTTTCATTTTTTTACTAGCCAACTCAACGTGTTGGCCTCTCTTTCATTTTTTTTACTGGCCAACTCAACGTGTTGGCCTCTCATGATACAGCCAGATGGATTTCATCGGCTTCGTCATCTGCCTTCCCACATGCTCGAGCAATATTTCTTGAGGTGTTGGCCATTAACAGCCACGGGAAACTTGACACCATCCAATTCCTCAAGCATGTATGCATTTCCAGGCAAGACCTGATCAACCTTGTACGGCCCCGTGCCACGTTGGAGACCACTTGCCATATTTTCTATCTTTAGTTCCCAACGGCAACACTGCCTCCCAAACCAAGTCTCCAACCTGGAAATTCTTCGGCTTGACCTTTTTGTTGTATGCACGAGCGACTTTAGCCTTGTTTTCCTTAATCTTCTCCAGTGACCAAAGTCTCAGCTCTGTAAGATCTTCCATGTTATCGTTCATCAAGGCTGCATATTCTTCGGTCGTCAGATCATTCTGGAACTGAACACGCCTCGATCCAACCGTGATCTCCCATGGCAACACAGCATCTTGGCCGTAAACCAAATGGTATGGTGATGTCTTGGTGGATCCGTGACACGAAATACGGTATGCCCATAAAGCCTCTGACAACACCTCATGCCAACGCCTAGGATGTTCATCGATCTTTCTCTTGATCAGCTTGATAAGGCTCTGGTTGGATGCCTCAGCCTGTCCATTAGCCTGGGCATAATATGGGGACGATCTGATCAACTTAATCCCCGTGTCATCGGCGAACTTCCTGAATTCCTCGGATATAAAGACCGATCCTCCATCGGTCGTAATAGTCTGGGGAATCCCGAACCTATGAATGATGTGCTCTTTAACGAAACTGATCACATCTTTTGACGCCACCGACCTCATGGGTACTGCCTCTACCCATTTCGTGAAATAATCCATAGCAGCTAACACCCATTGGTGGCCCTTGCTGGATGGCGGGTTGATCTGGCCAATCATGTCCATGGCCCAACCCCTGAATGGCCATGGCTTAATGATAGGATTCATTACTGACGCCGGCACCATCTGAATCTTGCCAAATCTCTGACATGCCTGACATCCCTTGTAATATTTAAAGCAGTCTTCAAGCATGGTAGGCCAGTAATATCCTGATTGCCTAATCAGCCACTTCATCTTGTGAGCCGATTGGTGAGTACCGCAGGCTCCCTCATGAACCTCATGTAACAGCCGATTCAACTCTGAAGGTCCCAGACATTTAAGCTGCAGTCCTTCCAAGGTCCTGTAGAACATATCGTCCCCTATCAGAACATACTTCATAGCTTTGAGTCTTATCCTTCTGGGTGCCCCCCGAGCCGAATCCTTCAAATAATTGAAGATATCGGCTCTCCAATCTCCAGGTTCTAGAAACTAAACCTCTACATCGACCCCATCAGCTGTTTCCTTGTATCCAGAAGCCATCTGTGCCAAATCATTGGCTACATTGTTCAGAGTTCTGCGTATCCAGTGGAAATTGATGTACCTGAATTGTGACATCAACTCATGGCACCGCATCCATATTGGGAAAAGAGCCTCGCTCTCGCATCTATACTCCTCCGTGAGCTGAGAAATTACCAGCTTTGAATCTCCAAATATTTCCACCGCTTCTGCACCAGTTTCCAAGAGTAATTCCATCCCTTTGCGAACGGCCTCATATTCCACCAAATTATTGGTGCATGGAGTAGTCATCCTGATGGAAAAGGAATAAGTCGCCCCTCGAGGCGATACCAAAAGAATTCCCACACCGCACCCATCATCACAAGCCGATCCGTCAAAAAACATAGCCCAGGCACGTACAAACAGTGTAGCGATATCGGTGTTGACCCTGTCTGCAACAAGATCCGCCAGTGCCTATCCTTTAACTGCTTTTGTAGGCTGATATCAGATATCGAACTCTAAAAATGCAAACATCCATTTTCCGAGCCGACCCTTTAGAACAGGAGCCGACAGCATGTGCTTTATGACATCCAATTTGCAGATGACAATTGTCTCCGCCGAGAGCAAAATATGACGAAGCTTTGTGCATGTAAAGAATAAGCAAAGGCAAAACTTCTCAATTTTAGGATACCTGGTCTCGGCATCTAACATGCGCCTACTGAGGTAGAAAACCACCCTCTCCTAGCCGTCGTGCTTCTAGTCCAACACTGAAGCAATGGAAGTGTCACCCACGGACAGGTACGCGTAGAAAGGTTTGTCTTGCTGGGGAGGAATCAACACTGGAGGCTTTGATAGATATTCTTTGATTTCATTGAAAGCTTGTTGTTGTTCTGCCCCCCCGTGAAACTCATCATCAGACTTGATCTTCACCAAACCCATGAACGGTTCGATGCGCCCAGACAGATTGGAGATAAATCGTCTGACAAAGTTGATCTTGCCGATGAGCTTCTGCAACTCTTTCTTCATAGTAGGCGGCCTCATTGTCCTCACAGCTTCTTGACTCTTCAAGACGATCTCGATTCCCCATTCATGCACCAGGAATCCTAAGAACTGACTGGCCGACACGCCAAAGGCGCACTTCTTTGGGTTCATTTTGAGCCCAAATCTTCGAGTCCGCTCCAAGACCTGACGCAAATCTTCCAAATGCCCCCCAGCTGATTTGGACTTGACCACGACATCATCAATGTAAATTTCTACCAGTTTGCCGATGAGATCATGAAAAATGTAATTCATGGCACGTTGGTACGTTGCACCGGTATTTTTCAATCCAAAAGTCATGACCAAGTACTCGAACAAACCGACCGCGCCTGGTACTCTGAACGCAGTCTTGTTTATATCTTTCGGGGCCATGAAGATCTGGTTGTAACCGGCATTACCATCCATAAAGCTCATCATCTTGTGACCGGCAACTACGTTGATCAATGTTTCGGCAACAGGCATCGGATATTCATCCTTCTTTTGTACTGGGACCACACTAGAGATCCATTCTGCATACCGACATGGCCTGATGAATCCTGCATCCAACATATTTTGCACCTCTTTCTTAACTTCTTCTAGGATTTCGGCCTTCATCTGACGTGCTCGTTGTTGAAACGGCTGAAATCCTTTCTTGAGCGGGAGGCGATGTTCGACGATGCTTCTATCTAGACTGGGCATCTCAGTATAATCCCATGCGAAACAATCCCGTTATTCTTTCAGTAATGCAATCATCTGCTCACGCAAGACCGGGTCCAACTTTTTGCTAATAAATGTCGATCGCGGCTTATCCCCAGGACCGATGTCAACTTCCTCCAAATCGTCAGCTGATGTAAACCCGTATCCTAGCTTGCCGTCGCCTGCAAGATCAACTGTGAACGCAGGTGACTCGTCGTCATTCACCACATCAACAGCAAACACAGGCAGATGACAAGAAAAATTATTTGGCCAACCGCATGGGCTGGCCGTTCCTGTATTTCCATTATCATTCGAAACTGAATGTTTAGTAACTGGCCAACTACCAGAGGAGGCCATTGTTTGTACATGATGTAACAATTCCGACTCCAAATAAAAATTATCTATTTTTTGGGGCCAGTCGCCGGGACCGGCCTCTCTAACTCCGCTGGATTCCGTAGCGTGCTAGGCTGCGTCTACTCTGTAGGCCAGTGGATAAGACCAGCCTCAGTCCATTTTTTGTCGCTTCGATCCGATCACAGTCTTCCAGTGCAACCCCTGAGATCGGCTCTTGCCCTTCCGCGTCCTAGGCGTTCATATCTGCGAGCGAAACCTCGCTGGAGTCATCTGCATGGACCACCTCTACTTCGTCGCCATCCCATTTGAATGCATTGTGGAAGGAACACAACAATTGGCGTGAATCCAATCTCTCCAAGCAGCACTATGTACGTACTCTTACTGTTGACAATGAAGAACGAGGTTGGGATTGTCTTGCGGCCAACTGTCAATTCCACATTAAGGACTCCCATTGCCTCCGACGGTTGCATGTTGAAATCATTGAGCATCACGTTGGTCTTGATGAGATCTGCAGAAGAACGCCCTAATCGGCGCAGCACTGAATATGGCATTAGATTGACTGCAGCGCCAGTGTCGACCAACATCCTGTTCATAGGCTTGCCGTTGATGAGGCCCTTAAGATACAATCCCTTCAGGTGCTTGTATCTCTTTTCCTTTGGCTTCTCGAAGATGATCGGCCGGGGGCCAAGATCCAACTGTGCAACGGGCAATTCCTCCGGTTGGGGTGCCCGGAACTCTGACTGGAGCACAAACACCATATTCACATCAGCCGATGGCCTCTCATCGGCTTTTGTCTGCTTGGGGCGCCATTCCCTCCCTAGAGGGCGCCTTTCTACCCCTCGCCGGTGCCTGACTTGCTCTGCGAGATCCAGACGTGCCTTCCTCAACACATCGAGGTACCTTGCCTCCGCCTCTTCGAGACTGTGCAAGCGCTGCACTCTACGTTTCTGCGAGTGACTAAGCCCGCAGGACACCACCGTGGGCGATGGTATCTATCTTCTTCTTCTAGCTCGAGATCACCCCTGGTCGGCCGCTCAACATTGTCGTCGTGACGCACTTTGGGCCCCAAGCGCCGGAACACCGACGTCTCGCCTAACTGGCATGTCCGAGGCCTGCACTCCAGACAATCATCGATAGTAGGCAATCAGCTCATGCCGGAATTCCAACAGTACTTGAAGAACGGGCAATGCCAGTGGTCGCATATAGCCTGGCGTCTCCCCAGCGTCCTTCCCGTGCGGTACTCGTACTCCTCTTCTTCCGATTGATACCGGCGACGCAGCTTGTGCTGATACTCATATTTTTCCAGAAGCCGATTGGAAGCTAGGAGCTGATTACAGATGTGACGCACTTGTTCTTCTGTAATATGCTGCTGCTCTGACTCGTCTTTATCTTGGGGCCGTTTGCCAGAATCAGCCTCTCTCCTCTACTTGCCATGACGGCGTATGGGCCCTGCCATGTTGATCTGGAACGCAAAATTCTGGCCCGTAGGAATAAAATCTGACAGCTCCACCACGTTGGCCTGTGGAAAAGGTTGACTGTCAACCTTCATCGTGTGTTGGGCCTGGATTAATCGGCCTTGCTCAATAGCCGATTGGATCTGACGATGCAGCTCCTTGCATTCACTCGTGGCATGGGTGAACGAGTGGTGCCACTTGCAGTACAGCTTTCCCTGCAGTTCTTGCGTCGTTGGCAGCTTGTGATTCTCTTGGAGCTTCAACTGTTTTTCTTTGAGCAGCAGATCGAATATCCGCTTTGCTTTGGCCACGTCAAAGTCAAAGCCCTTCACAAGCCCCTTCTGTTTGACCCATTTGCACGGGACGGGGTTTGCCCCCCGGGTCCATTCTGCTACAGCCACTTCTTGTTCCCTGCTAGAGTCACCAGAATCATCTGCTTGGGCCATATTCACATGGTGCTTGAATTTGTCCTGGTACAGCTCAGGGTGATAATGTCCATACGCCGTAAGCTTCTACACTAGGTGCGCCAGATAGGTGAATTCCAACTGAAAAGCCAGATCCTTGATCTGCTTAGCGAGTCCCAGAACTGCCAAATCGACTGCCTCCTTTTCTATGATGCGCGACGAGTAGCATCGATTCTTAACCACTCTGAAACGCTGTATGTATTCTGACACAGTCTCTCCTCGCTTCTGCCTGACTTGGGCAAGGTCGGCAATCCCAGCTTCAGCAGCCTCTGAGTAATACTGGGTGTGGAACTGATCTTCCAGCTGCCTCCAAGTACGGATTGAATCTGGGGCCAATGACGTGTACCATCCAAAAGCTGGGCCCGTGAGAGACTGGCAGAAGAACCGGACCCTCAGAGGATCCGTTACTGAAATCATCCCAAGTTGTGTTAAGTATCGGCTCACATGCTCAATGGAGCTGGCTCCTTCTGACCCGCTGAATTTGGTGAACTCCGGGAGCCGATACTTGGGTGGCAACGGGATCAAGTCGTAGTCACTTGGATACGGCTTGGAATAGCCGATTGCTTTCCTCTTGGGCAGGATACCGAACTGGACTCTCAGTATTGCACTGACCTACTCCACACTAAGAACTCCTGGGGCCGAGGACTCAGCACTCGGCCCGGTAGCATACTTTGCTAGCCATGCCTGTTTCTCCGCGTCTGCCCCTGAAGCTCCTGTACTCACCAGCTGTCCCGAGCGCATTGGATTGACGTTATCAGGAATGTACACACACGTGTAGCCATGCGGAATCTCCTTAGGCGGCTCTGAGGAACTGGCCTTCTCTGGGGTCACCGCCGATCTTGTAGATGACGTAGATCGGCGAGCTCTGCGGTCCTGGAGCCGTGAATGAGTACGGTGACGGCGGCCTAGACTGCAGTGCGGCTTCCCCTTTGTAACTCCCCAGGATTGGTCCCGATGGGGAGTACTGGTTCTTGATCACCTCCTGGACGACGTGATGTGCCACGCGCTTGAGCTCGTTCACCAGGCTTTCTGAGTGCCGATGAAGCGTGTGAGCCACCATGTAGTTCATCTCTTGACGTAGGGCCCTGGTGCGCTCCTCTGATGGTACAGACAGGTCAACGTTGTTGAGAGCGCCTTCAGGTGAGAACCCCTTCCACCTGATGTCGTGGTTGCGGATCCTCTCGAAAGAGCCGATGAGATCGGCTTCGAACAGAGCTTTGACCTCATCATACTTCTGCTTGTGTTCGGGAGTCATCTCTTCATACGTGACAGGTTCGGCGATGGGTGCTTGGTCTTGAGCTCCAGCCATTGTAGCAGCGGACGTTGTTGCTGAAAGTTATCCCACCGGGCGTGCCAGAATGTGTTGTCGGACAAAACCCACCAGCGAGTAGCGACAGGCAACATGAAGAGCCGGGAGGTCACCGGGGCGCTGACAGGCACTGCTTCCTCGTCGACGGCCCGCAATCCGACACACGCCCGGAGATTCTGGAGAATGTAGGTGCGAACGTGCTTCCAACGGTTTGCCTGCATGCACAAACACGTGTAAACATTAGTCCGAGCCGTAGTCGGCTCCCCAGGACGACTCTTGCATCGGCTTTAAAAGAGCCGATCGAGTCCCGGTGTCAGATCAGATCTGTGTATCTGATATCAGTGAATAAAGCGTGTAATTATGAAAACTGCTTCAATTAAATCTAGCTAATCTAATCTACGATGGTAAAGCTTCACTGCTAGATCGGAACATCCTATACGTAATTAAGCCTAACGAACGTAACAAATAACCGTACATTAACCAAAACAGAGGCCTAAAAACAAGCAAAAGCCGATTCCCGGATCAATCCCTATTAAGTTCAAAGCAAAGCATCTAATACGCTACCGGATCATCCAACCCGTTTGCAAGGCCTAACCTAGCAGATATTGAGCTAATTCTTAAGTATAAGAACGAACCATAACAGATCGGATCTACTAGATAGAAAAGAAGCAGGGTATTATCTCTACGCGACTAACTCTATGCAACGAGAGCTAGCTTAAGATTAAAATATGATCACGTAGAAAATAACATGATGTTTGTAGATGTTAAACAACAAAAACATGATAGATCTACTAAATGTCATGCTGCGAACATCAGGATAACTAGTACTACTTGCCATAAAAAATGCTTCAGTACGAGTAATACCAAGATAAAGGCAAGAACAATGCTGCCCTGATTGCACGAAACGATCAGGGTAGCATGGCGCTTACTTGGATGAAACCCTAGAATTAAGGGTGGCATTGCGCCGAGTTGTTGTTTTAAAACGTGATGACGTTCTCTTCTTTACAAATAACATAAGGTACATATTTATAATCCGGAGACTTGGAAAACAATCTAAACTTATCATGTCCCAATCGGACTCTATCTCTAAACTGAACTGAATCTAAAGATACATGTCCCACATGGCCCAAATACTCACGCAGGAGCCGTTTTACAAGCTTTCTGTAACTTCTGCTTTAAGCCCAACTCGCTTACGGCCCATTAATTAACCCTGTTAATTTACGACGATAACACATATATGCCCCATTAGTATGATAGAAATCCAAGCCTACTTTTGCTCCAAACTTTGAACTGATAAAGCTATGAGTTGCACCGGAATCAAAAAGAATAACTGCGGGTTTATGGTGAATAGTGAAAGTACCCGTCATTATTGGTGCACCCTCGGGGAGTTTGGAGAGAGTTGTGAAGTTCACCCTTCCTTGACGAACTTGCATTACTTGTTTCTTGCCTCTGGCCTTGTAGTTCGGGTTGGATGTTTGCCCTTGGAATGATGTCTTGGGTTGGGGGAATTTCTGGCAAAGTGCGATGTGCTACCACAATTGAAACAACGATTGTCATTGTTTCCCCGGTTGAACTGTGGAATGTTGGGCCTTGAGCCAGGCTGCTGATGCTGCTGGGGCACTGGTGACCTGTTGGGTCCTGGCTGCTGAGAGGGCCTGGCTACCCATCTACCTAAAGGTGGATTTCTTGGCGGGGCTCTGGGAGTTGTGCTCTAAACTAGGCGATACATCGGTGGTTGAACACTCGAGGGTCCAGTCAGCATCTTCCTCTTCTTCTCACCCCGATGGGCTGTGATGCAATCCTCTTGAGTAATGGCCATGTTGACCAGCTCGTTGAAGGTGTCCGCCCTAACAAGGTTCAGGCGTTCTTTGAGCTTGGTGTTTAGGCCACGGCGGAAACAATCCTGCTTCTTGGCATCGGTGTCGGCATGATTGCCCGCGTACTGGCAGAGGAGATTGAAGGCCTGTGCATACTGCAGTACGGTGTGAGTTCCCTGGGTAAGAGACAAGAATTCATTTAGCTTCCGCTCAATGAGTCCTTCAGGAATATGATGCACCCTAAAGGTGGTCCGGAACTCTTCCCACGTGACGACGTGTCTAGCCGGCTACACCGCATAATAGTGATTCCACAAGATGCGGGCAGTACCGCGGAGCTGCTGGGCCGCAAAGAGTGCCTCGTTTGCGTCCGAGCATGGTGTGGACAGTAGCGCAAACTTGGACTCGATGGTACGGAGCCAAGCATCAGCGTCAAGAGGCTCTTCGGTCTTGTGGAATAGTGGGGTCTGGGTGCCGAAGAAGTCCTAGTAGCTAGCAGATGGAGGTTCATCACTTCTTCGCTGCTGGTGACGGAATTGGTTCTGCTGTGCCTGCACTAACTGACTGAGCTACTCAGTCTGCCGTGCCATCACTTCCGCTAGATTTGGCGGTGGCAGTGGCGGCTGCTGAGAACCGCTGGCTTGGTCCGGCCTGAAGCCTTCCGAGGTTCCACGTGTAGCGCCAACCATCTGAAAACATGGAAGGTGTCCATTAGAATCAATTTATACTTGCCTCCTATTTTTAGAAAGTATACCGCCACACAAAGTACATGAAAATAGTGCAGGAGGAATTGAAGACATAAAGCGGTTGGCTTAATAGTCATGCAGATCACACATTTTGTTGAACCAGAATAACTCAAGGTGCATAAATAAAGAAATAAAACAACTGGACAAGGAACTCGTGTTACGGATTGCAAACCGGCGATCATTACTATATTACATCATGGTAGTCAAATTCTAAAAGGTCAAGCCATACATTTGGAGGCCACATATAATACAACAATGCGGTCATCTGGTCAAGCTAAATGACTCTCCTCCTATGTCACACTATGCTACACTAAGTACATCTAGGGTGTCGATGATTCTGATGGAACTAGAAGTCGTCGAGGTTTGCAACAGAGGACTGGCTGCCAGAAGACGAGTGATCTGGTTGTGGGTTGGGCTCAAGGTTTCCGTGCTCGGAATCAATATTAGAAACTCCTTCTATCTCTTCCGGGTCTTCTTCTTCGTCTTCATTTCCAGGCACGACATGGGTTGCCGGCTGCTCATGTAGCATACCGATGTGGGCGATGGCGTCGCCAAGGTCAAGGGTGAGTTCGTGGACTTGCTCTAGGAGGAACTCAATGATGGTGTTACGCTGGACGATCACTGCATCACTCTCGATGATCTGATCCTCTCGGTGCGTAATGGTCTCATCCCACTGCACGATAACCACATCTTTAGCGGTGATCGTAGCTTGGAGCTCCTCGATCTGAGTGATCTGCCGGTCAAGGTTTCTTTGGAAACTCTGGGCTAGGCTGGTCATTTGACTCATACCATAGCGCTGAAATAACTGATAGCGGTACTAAGCATTCATGAACCTGACGGTGGCATGTAGCGTCTCCTTGTCCAAGTCTCCTAGCAAGTGGCTGTAGTGCGACACTAGGAAAGTCCACTCGGGTATAGAGAATCTGCTGCAGGGAATAAAGTGATGGGATACCTGGCAACTTCATTTGGTTGTTGGTCGCAGAAGGTGACGATGGCCTCAAGAGCTTCTGCCTCAAAAGTGTCGGCGAGGCGGTGACTAATCACATCAATCTCAATAGGCTGCCATTGGGATCGAGATGGATGCTGAGGGATGGTCATCTTTACTCTGCATCAGGCAACACCCTCTTCCGTGTACTCAAACCCATCGTACTGCGAGGGCTCGGTGTAGCGGAACAACTGAAGTGATTCCCACAAGAGTCGAGGGAAACCCTCCCAATGCAAGGCATTAGTGTGAGCATGCCCCTCGTTGTCCCAATAGATCCTCGAAAAATCCGCCATCTGAAGCAAGGATTCAAGGGGTGAGATTAGATTGCAATTTTTCAAACGATGCTTTAGCAGGCTGCGGAAAAATGTGATTCTAATTCATGATAATACAATATTTTCATGAGAATCAACATGGCAAGCAAGCATCACGGTACTGGTTCATCATTTGAGATTCTTCGATCAGGAAGGATCGGAGTTGCAACAATGAATTTCCTAAGATGCTAGACTTTTCTAGTTTCAACCATTTTAAACAAGCTTTCTTTATCACAAAGTCATCAACAAGCAACACTCTAGCTATCCTTAGGGGAACAACCCATTCAATTCATTTAATCAATTTAGTTATGGATGTATGCACGTGCTACTCGACCTCACAACCAAAAGAATTGCCAAATATCTTTGGTCTTATGCGGTTAGTGTCGGTGACATAGTATATACGTCTCTCCCTATAGTATCTAGTCGATGGACCCTATTCGTCTTAACCTATTAATCGTGGTTAGTGTGCCTGCAGAAACCACAACTATATCTCATGAACCTTTCCTGCCAGCACGTCAGGAAAGCGTCCCCAAACATTACTGTTGACTATAGAAACAGTTTCTGCACAATTTTCATTGTATGAACGACATTAGCATACGTTACTGCTACAATGTATTCACGGGGGTACCATATAAAATGGGGGTATGCCCAGTGATCACCATACCCTGTGCCTGACCATATACTCCCAATATAGTCAACTCATTATTGGCATATTGGCAGCACCTCAAGGAAGCCACTTGTGACACCCTAGGTGTCTAGCTTTCAAAAATAAGTTTGTTAGTGTCACTTCACACCTAAATGACCACTAGAAGTTAAAGGAAAGCCACACTTGGGTTGCTGTTACAAAAACAAGTGTTTGTGTGTATGTTTCTATATACACCCTGTTATAAAGGGCTTAAACAAAAAATTTATATAACTTTCAAACTATTTTAAATTGGAATGTGAATTTGAATAGGCTTGTCAATTATGTCTTAATAAACCAAAGTCTAGTTGAACTCAAGAGGTAAATGTGAAAAGTTGAGCATAAAATGACAACTTCTTTAAATAAGGGTGATGTTTGAAAATTTAAACCATTTTCAAACTTTTGCTCAAATAAATGTATTTTTTAAAAGGTGAAAGTTATATCCTAAATGTTAGCATGATTTGAGGTGATGTCTTTTATTTTGAAGCTTTCAGTTTTTAATATAAAGGTAAGGGTATTTTTGTAATTTTGGAAAAATTTAGGGTTCTTTTTGCAAATGTGCTTGCTTGAAAAGTAATTTTGAATTTTGTAAGGGGCTGATTTGCATAAAACATGATTTTAACTTTTTAACCACTATAAGAAGTGAAAATGCACACAAGGTTCCTTATGAAATGTAAATTTCAAGTTGGTTTTATTTAAAAGTAAGCAATTTGACGGATTTTAAAATAATTTCAAAAACCTAGCTCTTTTGAAGTTGACCCCAAAAGCAAAGTTGTAGAGTTCTTTGAGCTCTACATTTCTTATTTTGTGAGTTTTTGCATTTGAGCTCAGGAAGGGGGAGAAATTTTTATTTTTCAGAAAACCCCCTGGATTTCTTCTATTTACAAAACTACCCCTCCTCGTCTTCATCAGCCCCTCCTCCTCTACTCTCTGCCGCAGCGCGCCGCCGCTCACCGCCGGGCCACCTCCTCGTGCCAGCGAGACCGTGCCGCTCCACGCGTCGCTCCCCGACCTCCCCTGGCCCCACCCCGACCCCTGCTGGCCTCCCGCGCGCGCGCCACGTGAGCTCCGCTCGCCGCGCCGTCTGCCCGTGCGCCACACCGCCCCTGACGCCGCCGAGCGCAATGCAACTCCTCTCCCTCTCTCTTATCTGGCCTGGGAAATGCGCAAAGGAGCACTTCATTTTCCCCTCACTCGCGCTCACCCGAAGACCCCTCCCCTCTTCTTCTCCCTCGCACGAACGCCGCCGAAGAACGCCCCTGCCTCGCCGCCACAACTACTGGCCGCCGCCGCTGACTTCCCCCATCGTTCCTTCCTGCCAATCAAACACGCCACAAGCTACGCCACACCCCGCCCCTTCCTTCTGACTAGCTCCCCTCCTTCCTCTCGCGCTCAAGGCTGCCGGAATGCCGCGCCGTCGACTATCTTCCTCGCCGCTGTTCGGCCGCCCGTGGCGCCACTGCTCCAGCCATCTTCCTCCCTCATGAGGAGCACCACCAGGACCCCCTCGACACGCTGAAGCTCGCCGACCCCTCCTCCTCCTCCCCTTCTCCCTCGGTCCACCGAAATGTCACCGCACGACACCAGCTCCGCCGCTGCCACCTCTGTCGTGCCGTCGCTCCTCCTCCTCCGGTCGTTCCTTCCTCCAATCCAAGCACCAATCGGCCTGCCGTGAGCTCCTCTTCCTTTCCCACACCTCCTCCCTCGCTACCAGCGACGCTACTCGCCGGAATCCAGCGACCTTCTTTTCCCTTCCCCTGCTCGACCGGCGAAGGACCTATCTGCTTCGATTTCAAAACTTCCAGGGGCCTCGGTGCAAAAACGCCAGTACCCCCCCTCCAATTTCAAACCCAAACTTCAAAAATTCGTAGAAATTTGTAGAAAACTCCAAAAATTGCCAAACCAGTTTTGTTGTGCTCTAGAAGTGTATCTCTAAAAGTTTTGTTATTAGACTTTACTCTGAAAAGCAATAACTTGTGCTGTATTTTAAATTCTTGTAAAATAGAATCTTTGGCATAACTTGTGTTCCATAGTCCTTTTTTATCTGAATTTTGGTGTGCAACTTGTATAAGGGATGTGTAGCCTTGTGTAAAATTTTCAGCAGCATTGCTTAACTGTACTTTGAATTATTTTGAATTCATTCAAATCTATCTTGTAATGCATTTCAATTTAATTGACCTGGTTCCTAATGTTTGATTGCTATGATCTTTTTACCACATTCTATGCTAGTATAGAGGAGTGTATAGTAATTTTTTCATAATTAATGGCTCTGTTTAGTATAGGTTTTTTATTTAAACTCGAAGTTTTAAACTTAATTCAAAAACCCTACTTATTGGTTCTATAAATTCATGAACAATTTATGACAGTCTTACCTCCTATAGTGGAGTTTGCTGGTAAATTTTCAGAGCTAAACACCCTGCAGTTTTCAAATTAAAAATGTACTTTGAAATCCTAGATTTGAATTTGTTTATTTTTTTGCTCCTGTTCAGTTAGGTTTAAAAATCTGAAAAATTCACAGTAGCTTTGTTTTCATTCCAAGAGTATATGATTAAAATTTTAGCTCCAGTAATTTGATATTTTGGGGTACAAAAATTAATCACTCTTCTAGTAGATTTAACTTGTTTAAATTTTGAAACTTAGTATAGTCCTAATCTTTTGTTAACTTTTGTTAATAATTCAAGTATTAAAATAGTACCTTGTTATAAAGTTACAACTCCAATAGCCCAATCTGAGTTAAGCTCCCAAATTTTAGTTTGAATTTAGTTTGTTGTTTAGAAAAGATTTTGGTACAAATAATAATCCATTTTGTTCTTTTCTGAAATTGGTTGAATTAAGGAACTACTTGGTCAATGATTGCCCAAGTATTTAGATTTAAGTTGCTTTGAAATGTTTCAATCAAATCATGCCATACTTAAACTTGAGCATTAGGTTGTTAAGTCTTTGAGCTCAAATCCTACTTTTGTAATTGAACCACTTTAATATTTCCTTATGTGAATGAGAACCTTGCATAATTTGGTGTAAAGCATTAAATTTATGAGTTTGAATTTAAACCTTACTGCTTAGAGTAGCTCTTCACGTTATGCTATGGGTTCATAAATGCTAAGTTAGGAAACAGAATAGATGTTATGATTAGTTTATAATAGTAGTTTTGTTGGATTACAACTTTATAGTGAAGGAAAGCTATAAGATTAATAACCAGTTAATTCAAATCATTGCATATCATGTAGACTCGATTGTTCTCTCCGACAGAACGTGCAAGTTGGAGTCAAAGTCCGAGAGTAAGCTGCGTGAAGCCAAAGTGACGTTGACGGAGGTTTTCGAGAACCCGAAGCAAAGCTCAAAGAAGACTTAACTATTAACCATACCCCTGAAAGGTAAGCCCCGGTGCAAAACCATTATTTCAAATTATGCAATTACTATTATGATATAATGTGCATTAAGTTCTAGGAGTTGCAGTGAAACCCTAGATGCATGAAATATAGGAATCTAATGTGATGCCTATCCAGTCAGTCCCGAGTATATGCTATGCTAATAGGACCGGCAGAAGTCGAGTGATTTCCTGTCACTCACGCGACATAGGAGTTGAATGTTTACTTATTCTGCAATCACCATGAGGATCACGGACGGGGTTGTGTATCATGACCTGGAAGTGTACCCTGTCTATGTTGATGAATTGGCTAAGGTCGCAGTGTGTGGTAGTGGTGGTTAAGCGTTTTGAACGCACTAGCCACATGTTGTGAAATATGGTAAACGGTAAGCCCATTACCTGATTGGCCTGGCAAGTGAACTTACCTCACCCCTCGTAATTTGGTTTTTCGCACGCACCGACTAGGAGTACCGGGTACAGTCCTGCAGTCGCTTGGGGTGGCCCTAATCCACGACCCGGAATATGATGGGAACGGTTGTTTGGAGTGACTCGTTGGTGCTTCAAATGTGTGGTTTAGGATCCCTTGCAAGGTTATCAAATTCGATTCAGGAATCGTCCGTTTCTCGTGGATATTGAGACTGCTTAATACTTCTGCCACATAGAGTAACAAGTGCAACAGATGATGGATCAATACTGATGGATGCTTTAATATCTACCTTGCTTGTTTACTATAGGTGCTTACCTAGAATGGTTAAAGAGTTTAGAATCTGAAAGCTAAAATATGAAAGTAAGGACATACTCTTTGTTGCTTTTCAGCAAAAGAAACTTAGAGCCTGTCAACCTCTCATGGTCTAGTTATGGGCTAAGTATACCCACAGACGGGTAAGCCTTGCTGAGTATTAGTATACTCAGCCTTGCTTGTGGCTTTGTTTTCAGGTGAGCTGTTTTGGGACGCTTGGCGGGAATGATATCATGTACGAGCTTCATCGTGATATCGTATATCATCGGTAGTTGACGTTTTTCTTTCCGCTGCACTGAAACCCTGATATCCTGTTCTACTTCGACTCAGTTTGTAATAATATTTACTGTTGAACTCTGTGTTGTAAAAGCTATGGTTTGTTGTAACCTCTGGACTCACCTTCGAGTGAGGCGTGTTGTTTCGATCGGACTTACCATGGTTGAATCGGGATCTTACCCGACAGACTGTCGGATTACTCCGTTTGAAGTGCATGATAGCCATTTCATCCGAATGGATGTTGGTTAGCGCACTTGAGCCAAATTAATTCGGGCGGTTCTGCCACAACTGGTATCAGAGCTAAAACACGCGCACCAGAGGGTATAACAATTCTTAAAAACCCGTTTCCATAAAATTTGACCACCGAAATTGAGTTTGAAAAATGCGTTGGATTCATTAAGGATTGTGCTTAGACCGTAAAGCCCTAGAGTGGTAACGCTATGGGAAAGTATTAGGTGGCTATCTAAGTTATGTATAAATAACTTCTAGCACATTACTTTCTGTCAAAACTTATTTTGAGCACAACCAACCCTACATTCTGTAACGACGCATTCGACATTGAGGTAAGAAGGTAAGGATCCTCAGCCAACTGAGGGAGATTGGCCTTCACGTCGGTGATGCGAACCGAACGCTGTTCCTCAAGCAGTGGCTTACTTGAGGTGCTGCCAATATATCAACGATACGTTGATTATATTGGGAGTATATGGTCAGGCACAGGGTATTGTGATCGCTGTGCATACCCCCGTTTTATACGGTACCCTCGTGAATACGTTGCGAAAGTAACATATGCTAACGTCGTCCGTACGACGGAAATTGTACGGATACTGCTTCTATAGTGAGCAGCAATGTTTGGGGACGCTTTCATGGTGTGCTGGCATGAAAGGTCCGTGATATATATACTTGTGGTTTTCTGCAGGTACACTAACAACGTTTAAATAGGCTAAGACGAATAGGATCTATCAACTAGGTATTATAGAGACAGACGTATATATTGTGCCACCAAAACTAATCACGTAAGACCAAAGATATTTGGCGGTTATTTTGGTTGTCAGGTCGAGCAGTGCGTGCATACATTGTCACAATAATTGAAATGTAGTAATCCCTTACCATGTCTATTGAGTGATCTTGAATGTTTTTTGGAATGTCTAGAGTGATTGAAGTATTGATTGCGCATGAGTGGACTTAAGTGTTGATTGAACATCAGTGTGGAAAACTTTTAACTAAGATAGTAGTTGGTTCACTAAGAGTTTGGGTAGTTTGTTCAGACCTAGAAATGTTTAGCTCTAGAATTGGTGACCACCAAATTGAAATCAGTGACTGGTTCTCTTGACGAAAGTTCTATCTCTTTATCTCGGTACTTTTGAGCGATAGGATGAATGCCCAAGATCTCACAAACTATGTAATCTAGATGCTCACCAAATTTCTGTTGAATTGGCTCAGGTGTGCACTTTACCTGGAAATTAGCTTGTCATTCAAATCAAATCCTTGATCTTTTATGGCAAAGCCTTGACATTGTCCATAAACACTTTCATCCACCCTTGAGTACCCTCCTATCCTTCCTGTTGAAGTACCTTATATTGTTGGCTGATTGATTTCCAACACCTGAACATTGTATCTTTATCCTTGCTTAGTTATATTGGATACTGTAAAAGGATTCATGTAAAAAATGATTTGTAAAAAGGCACTCATTATTGCAACATTCATGCATCAATCATTTCATGTTTTGCACGGTGCATAGTGTGACATCAGTAACGGGAATTTGTAGACTGACTAACGGGTGTACTTATGTGTACAACTTTTTGTTGTCCTTTGGTCCCTTAATCTATCCTGTCACTGCCGACACTATTGGGTTGCTACCCTCGTTATTGTTGTGGTGATGTTTTGTCACACGACCCTAGATGCCGTGACGGAACCTAGGGCCTCGTTTGTACGGCCGTCGCATGATTGAGCCACTAGGGGCGCGCTGGTGCCTAGGTTTGTGTGATGTAACTCACTTCAATCCCCTTTTTGTGCAACTCTTACTAGTGTCCTAACTCCTCGTCCTTACTTAAATAGTATAGCGCTAACGATGAGTTAGTCACGAGTAATTGACCGGGTACGTTTTAAGAGGTATACCTTACATGTTATGCATCTCATACATGCATACATTAAGAGTGCATCCTTATCCTAGTTATCGAACACATGCACTATGGGTTGAAACCGTTTGTCTTCTGCACTTAGCATAATGGTCTGGCATGGCATAAATGAGCATGTTTTACAACTAGCATCATGCAAACATTTCAAATAATAAATCCTAAGTAGGGATATTCACAAGTATCTTAGTACCCTTCTAGTAAAGCTGAAGATTTCTGGATAACTCCATTTGGAGATATGGAATTTTGAATTATGTCCAGAAATACCGATTTCCTTTATCCAGTTCATGTCCAGCCATGCTTATCCAGTGGAAGGACCTTGCAAGATTTTCAACCCCTGACGATGATCCTGCTGGACAAACGAATTGAATACTAATGATCTGTCCATGGCCCTTCAAGTTTAAAACCTTTTCACTCCTATCCATTGAACTTCGAAGGTTTTATGAATCCCTGAGAACTAATGGAGAAATTTACTCCATACAGATGGACCATGGAGGCCACAATAACCCTCAAGGCTTTGAAAGTACTAGTGGGTTGTCTGCAACACCATCCTCGCTACTACACAACCTAGGAGAACTAATGGAGACCCAAAACAAATTGCTCCGTCAACTTGCTCAAGGACAACACGAAATCCAGCAATTTCTACAGCAGCAAAGTCCTCGACTGAATGAGTATCATGTCCACCAACCACCAGATGCAGACCATCAGGAGCGAAGTGAAACAAAAGAAAAAGGGGATATTCACTCAGACTCTTTAATGCCACCATCTCAACTTCTGATGAAACTGGAGGAAGTGAAATGTCGGAATCCCCAGCATAGACTAGACCCCATAGACTTGACTGACTGGGAAATTACTTGCACAGAATTTATTCCCCGTCATCGACGTCAAGCTAGCAAAGCTCATGATGCGGACATAATCTCAAGAGCTAGAAGTTGTTCGCCTAATCGAGAAAGTATGGGTCAAGCCGGAAATCCTACACCCAAAGATGGTTCAGTAGGTACGCCAATAGCGTTGCCTTTGGATAACAGCCAGCTCCACCGTCCAAGCGATAGGGATCGTTGCTTCAACTGTGGAAGTCCTAAGCACTTCGTTCGGGCATGTCCCCGAGGTAGACCGCAAAACCAAGGTCAAGGTGCTAGCCAGCCCAGTAAGAACAATCGTCGAAGACAGAAGATGGAGCGCAACAGACAAAAGAGGGAATGTAGAGAACAAAGAGAAGGACTCAAGCAATAGATGGATCTTGTTGGGCAAGAACGAATCAGGATCATACATCCTACAGAACCCACTGCAAGTGTACCAGTTATGACAGGTACTGTCTCGATCCCGACTTACCTATTCCTTTAGTTAGCATCTCAGCACTAAGTGAAAATAGCCCTTCCCCAGTGCCCCACTCGTATTCAGTGGCAGCCCATCGATATTGATGTAGTAGAATGTCGTCTAGCTAACGCCTCGAATGCGGTAGCCATTACTACCTTCTATGACCAACATCCAATTAAGGTGACCACTTCTCCGATTGAGTTATTTCCAGTAGAAGAGCCTCTTCCCCGGAATATACCTTCCTGATGTCTTACTTTAGACACTTGATTGGAGATATAGCTGAACCAGACTCTCCACGCCATGGTCGATACAAGAAAACTCCGTATCACTACCAGGTGTTTCAATGCTGCACCATAACCCAAATGGTGAGTCTAGCTCAAACCTTCCAGGAGAACATGAATAAGCAGACGCACAGCCGCAGGAACTCAATATCAGGATCACTGCCAAAAATGAAACCATAGCACAAAGGGAGAAACTAGAGCATGAGGAGCGATGTTGTGATCACCCAGTACGACGCGGACATAGAATCTTCTTTAGGAACAAGCTCAGGACCTCACCCTAGAGTATAGAATTGCCTTCCCCATATTAGTAGGCTTCACGAGCAGCCAATGCCTCCTGTTACCCCCAATAAGCCTAAGGGTGAAGAAGAAAAAGATCTAGAAGAATTTGACGAAGTCTCTGAGATTGACCTTGGGCACGAACATTTAGAGCCCGACCCTAGCCAGACAACCTCTCCTCTAGCAGAACAGTTTCACTTGACAACCTCGACGGTTTCTAAACATATCAGGATCCTCAAAGTTTTTGAGCTTAACTCCTTATAGTGCAGCCTAGTGCTAGATAAGGAGTATAGTAAGGTAACTTGAGTAGAGAATCATATTGCTGTAATGTATAGGGAATAAGAGTGTTATTTGGACTCTGTCAAGTTAAAGACCACCGAAAAGGTAATACTTGAATGACCAAACCTAGAATGCTGTTAGACATCTCTTCACGGGCTGTTAAAAAGGATTTACCATAACAAGAAGCCACTACTCTCTATCTTCCACCACTGGAGTATACCAACTGATATGCCTATACTCGGGAAGAAATCAAAAGGATATTCTTGTAGTACTCGAGAATGCCGACATCTTTCCAGATGATTAGTTGGAATACCTTCTGATGGAGATATCGAGTTGAGAATTCAACCCGGTATAACTCATATCTCTAGATTCAGCCCAGGACATTTTTGATAAAGAGTTCATCTGTCCAAAATGCTTCGTCGTGGGAATGCCCAGCCCTATTTATGAAGAAGAAGGACAATATCCTGAGTTTATGTGTAGATTACCGAACACTCAATGCGGTGACCCTCAAACAACCAGAATCCTTTCCCCGCATTGATACTTAGATCGATCAGTTAGCCGAAGCCAGAGTTTTCTCTAAAGTTTATCTCTGCTCGGGTAATCACCAGACTACCATCCAGCCCTGTGATGTTCCAAAGACGGTTTTATCAACCAGATATTTCTTAGGAATATATGGATATCTCTTTCAACCTCACTATACATCGCCATAATTCATGTATCCCATGAATTCAGTCTCCGCACCAGGCTTTGACCCTTCTATTGCTGTTTCCCTTAACGATATTCTAATCTACTCCAAGGCTCGGGAATAAGTGCCTCTCCTTCACAGAAACTTACTACAACAACCGCCGAACTCTTTTAAGCTGATTCAAGACCTGTGAACGCCGACCTTGTAACCAAGCTAGAAGAAGAAGTAAAGATTAACCAGAACCATCCCCAAGTAGCCAGTATAGACAAGGAAGCTATACGAATGAAGGAGAAGATCATTAGAGTTGCAGTTGATAATTTAATCTACCTCGAGGTATTTCCTACCAAAAGTACTCAACAGATTGGCGTGAGAAGGAAGTTAGTTCCTCAAAGTGTTGGGTCTTTTGAAATTGTTGAACCCTGTGGCCAATAGCATATTGAACCCGATTTCTTCGCAGTTAGAGCTATCCATGGTGTTTTCTACAACTTCCAACTCAAGCAGTACACCGAAGTTCCTACTAAGATCATCAAGCGAGGAGCCATTGAAATTGAGCCAGACCTACCTTATACTAGGCATCCGACCAAGACTCTAGGATAAAAGAGGAAGCAGTTGAGAAAATGGAAGCTATACAGAAAACTTTCCGAGCTTCTCTAGACTCAACCCAAGATCCATACTCTTTCTGCACTTAGTGGTTCGTCCAAATCTCGGGACGAGATTCTTTTTAAGGGGGGAAGGCTGTGACACCCTAGGTTTCTAGCTTTCAAAAATAAGTTTGTTAGTGTCACTTCACACCTAAATGACCACTAGAAGTTAATGGAAAGCCACACTTGGGTTGCTGTTACAAAAACGAGTGTTTGTGTGTATGTTTCTATATACACCCTGTTATAAAGGGCTTAAACAAAAAATTTATATAACTTTCAAACTATTTTAAATTGGAATGTGAATTTGAATAGGCTTGCCGATTATGTCTTAATAAACCAAAGTCTAGTTGAACTCAAGAGGTAAATGTGAAAAGTTGAGCATAAAATGACAACTTCTTTAAATAAGGGTGATGTTTGAAAATTTAAACCATTTTCAAACTTTTGCTCAAATAAATGTATTTTTTAAAAGGTGAAAGTTATATCCTAAATGTTAGCATGATTTGAGGTGATGTCTTTTATTTTGAAGCTTTGAGTTTTTAATATAAAGGTAAGGGTATTTTTGTATTTTTGGAAAAATTTAGGGTTCTTTTTGCAAATGTGCTTGCTTGAAAAGCAATTTTGAATTTTGTAAGGGGCTTATTTGCATAAAACATGTTTTTAACTTTTTAACCACCGTAAGAAGTGAAAATGCACACAAGGTTCCTTATGAAATGTAAATTTCAAGTTGGTTTTATTTAAAAGTAAGGAATTTGATGGATTTTGAAATAATTTCAAAATCTTGCTCTTTTGAAGTTGACCCCAAAAGCAAAGTTGTAGAGCTATTTGAGCTCTACATTTCTTATTTTGTGAGTTTTTGCATTTGAGCTCTAAAAGGGGGAGAAATTTTTATTTTTCAGAAAACCCCCTGGATTTCTTCTATTTATAAAACCACCCCTCCTCATCTTCCTCAGCCCCTCCTCCTCTGCTCTCTGCCGCAGCGCGCCGCCGCTCACCGCTGGGCCACCTCCTCACACTAGCGAGCCCCTGCCGCTCCACGCATTGCTCCCCGACCTCCACTGGCCCCACCCCGACCCCTGCTGGCCTCCCGTGCGCGCGCCACGCGAGCTCCGCTCGCCGCGCCGTCTGCCCGCGGGCCCCGCCGCCCCTGACGCCGCCGAGCACAGCATAGCTCCTCGCCCTGTCTCTTCTCTGCCCTGGGAAATGCGCAAAGGAGCACTTCATTTTCCCCTCACTCGCGCTCACCCGAAGACCCCTCCCCTCTTCTTCTCCCTCGCGCGAACACCGCCGAAGAATGCCCCTGCCTCGCCGCCGCAACTACTGTCCGCCGCCGCTGACCTTCCCCGCCGTTCCTTCCTGCCAATCAAACACGCCACGAGCTCTGCCACACCCCACCCTTTCCTCCTGACTAGCTCCCCTCCTTCCCCTCGCGCTCAAGGCCGCCGGAACGCCGTGCCGTCGACTGTCTTCCTCACCGCTGTTCGGCCGGCCGTGGCGCCACTGCTCCAGCCATCTTCCTCCCTCGTGAGGAGCACCACCAGGACCCCCTCGACGCGCTGAAGCTCGCCGACCCCTCATCCTCCTCCCCTTCGCCCTCGGTCCACCGGAATGTCACCGGCCGACACCAGCTTCGCCGCCACCACCTCTGTCGCGCCGCCGCTCCTCCTCCTTCGACCGCTCCTTCCTCCAATCCAAGCACCAATCGGCCCGCCGTGAGCTCCTCTTCCTTTCCCACACCTCCTCCCTCGTTGCTGGCGACGCTACCCGCCGAAATCTGGCGACCTTCCTTTTCCTTCCCCTGCTCGACCGGTGAAGGACCTATCTGCTTCGATTTCAAAACTTCCAGGGGCCTCGGTGCAAAAACGCTAGTACCCCCCCCCCAATTTCAAACCCAAACTTCCAAAATTCATAGAAATTTGTAGAAAAATCTAAAAATTTCCAAACTAGTTTTGTTGTGCTCTAGAAGTGTATCTCTACAAGTTTTGTTATTAGACTTTACTCTGAAAAGCAATACTTTGTGCTGTATTTTAAATTCTTGTAAAATAGAATCTTTGGCATAACTTGTGCTCCATAGCCATTTTTTATCTGAATTTTGGTGTGCAACTTGTATAAGGGATGTGTAGCCTTGTGTAAAATTTTCAGCAGTATTTCTTAGCTGTAGTTTGAATTATTTTTAATTCATTCAAATCTGTCTTGTAATGCATTTCAATTTAATTGACCTAGTTTCTTATGTTTGCTTGCTATGATCTTTTTACCACATCCTATGCTAGTATAGGGGAGTGTATTGGAATTTTTGCATTATTTATGGCTCTGTTTAGTATAGGGTTTTTATTTAAACTCGAAGTTTGAAACTTATTTCAAAAACCTTGCTTGTTGGTTCTGTAAATTCATGAAACATTTATGGCAGGCTTCTCTCCTATAGAGGAGTTTTCTGGTAAATTTTCAGTGCTAAACGCCCTGTAGTTTTCAAATTAAAAATGAACTTTCAAATCTTAGATTTGAATTTGTTTATTTTGTTGTTCCTGTTCTGTTTGGTTTAAAAATCTGACAAATTCACAGTAGCTTTTTTTTTATTCCAAGAGTATATGATTAAAATTTTAGCCCCAGTACTTTGGTACTTTGGGGTACAAAAATTAATCACTCTTCTAGTAGATTTAACTTGTTTAAATTTTGAAACTTAGTATAGTCCTAATCTTTAGTTAACTTTTGTTAATAATTCAAGTATTAAAATAGTACCATGTTATAAATTTACAACTCCAATAGCTCAATCTGGGTTAAGCTCCCAAATTTTAGTTTGAATTTAGTTGTTTAGAAAAGATTTTGGTAGAAATAATAATCCATTTTGTTCTTTTCTGAAATTGGTTGAATCAAGGAACTACTTGGTCAATGACTGCCCAAGTATTTAGATTTAAGTTGCTTTGAAATGTTTCAATCAAATCATACCATACTTAAACTTGAGCATTAGGTTATTAAGTCTTTGAGCTCAAATCCTACTTTTGTAATTGAACCACTTTAATATTTCCGTATGTGAATGAGAACCTTGCATAATTTGGTGTAAAGCATTAAATTTATGAGTTTGAATTTAAACCTTTAGCTCTTCACGTTATGCTATGGGTTCATAAATGCTAAGTTAGGAAACAGAATAGATGTTATGATTAGTTTATAATAGTAGTTTTGTTGGATTACAACTTTATAGTGAAGGAAAGCTATAAGATTAATAACCAGTTAATTCAAATCATTGCATATCATGTAGACTCAATTGTTCTCACCGACGGAACGCACAAGTTGGAGTCAAAGTTCGAGAGTAAGCTGCGTGAAGCCCAAGTGATGTTGACGGAAGTTTTCGAGAACCCGAAGCAAAGCTCAAAGAAGACTTAACTATTAACAATACACCTGAAAGGCAAGCCCCGGTGTATAACCCAGTATTTCAAATTATGCAATTACTATTATGATATACTGTGCATTAAGTTCTAGGAGTTGCAGTGAAACCCTAGATGCATGAAATATAGGAATCCAATGTGATGCCTATCCAGTCAGTCCCGAGTAGATGCTCTGCTAATAGGACCGGCAAAAGTCGAGTGATTTCCCGTCACTCGCGCGACATAGGAGTTGAATGTTTACTTATTCTGCAATCACCGTAAGGATCACGGACGGGGTTGTGTATCTTGACCTGGAAGTGTACCCCGTCTGTGTTGATGAATTGGCTGAGGTCGCAGTGTGTGGTAGTGGTGGTTAAGCGCTTTGAACGCACTAGCCACATGTCGTGAAATATGGTAAGCGGTAAGCCCATTACCTGATTGGCCCGGCAAGTGGACTTACCCCACCCCTCGTAATTTGGTTTTTCGCACGCACCGACTGGGAGGAGTACCGGGTACAGTCCTGCAGTTGCTTGGGGTGGCCCTGATGCATGACCCAGAATATGATGGGAACGATTGTTTGGAGTGACTCGTCGGTGCTTCAAACGTGTGGTTTAGGATCCCTTGCAAGGTTATGAAATTCGATTCAGGAATCGTCCGTTTCTCGCGGATATTGAGACTACTTAATACTTCTACCACATAGAGTAACAAGTGCAACAGATGATGGATCAATACTGATGGATGCTTTAATATCTACCTTGCTTGTTTACTATAGGTGCTTACCTAGAATGGTTAAAGAGTTTAGAATCTGAAAGCTAAAATATGAAAGTAAGGACATACTCTTTGTTGCTTTTCAGCAAAAGAAACTTAGAGCCTGTCAACCTCTCATGGTCTAGTTATGGGCTAAGTATACCCACAGACGGGTAAGCCTTGCTGAGTATTAGTATACTCAGCCTTGCTTGTGGCTTTGTTTTCAGGTGAGCTGTTTTGGGATGCTTGGCGAGAATGATATCATGTACGGGCTTCATCGTGATATCATATATCATTGGTAGTTGACGTTTTTCTTTCCGCTGCACTGAAACTCTGATGTCCTGTTCTACTTCGACTCAGTTTGTAATAATATTTACTGTTGAACTCTGTGTTGTAAAAGCTATGGTTTGTTGTAACCTCTGGGCTCACCTTCGAGTGAGGCATGTTGTTTCGATCGGACTTACCGTGGTTGAATCGGGATCTTACCCGACAGACTGTCGGATTACTCCGTTTGTAGTGCGTGATAGCCATTTCATCCGAATGGATGTTGGTTAGCACACTTGAGCCAGATTAATTCGGGCGGTTCTGCCACACCACTGCTTGAGGAACAGCATTTGGTTCGCATCGCCGATGGGAAAGCCAATATCCCTCGGTTGGCTGAGGATCATTACCTTCTTACCTTAGCGTCGAGTGCGTCGTTACAGAATGTAAGGTTGGTTGTGCTCGAAAATAAGTTCTGACAGAAATGTAGTGCTGGAAGTTAGAATAATAGTATATATATACTAATAGCCACCTTATAACTCCCATAATCAACCCATAGGGCTTTACGATCTAAGCACAAACCTTAACGAGTCCAACGTGCTTTGTAAACTTTTTTGTTGACCAGTTTTATTCTGAAAGCATTTTTAAGCGCTGTCGTAGCTTTCAGGGTACACTTATATCTCTGGTACAGGCTGTAAGCGTACACTTACAGCTCTGATACCAGCTGTGGCAGAATCGCCCGAATTACTCCGGCTCAAGTGCACTAGTCATCGTCATGCAGACGACACGACATCAACGCACTACAAACGGAATAACTTGTTGGTCTGTCGGGTGACCGCCCGATGCAACCACGGTTACACAGGATCGAAGTAAGTGTACCTCGCATGAGAGCGAGTCCATAAATACAATAGCACACCACTTTTACACCATAGGATAATTAAACATTATTACATATGGGTTGTGCTTTAACCTAGCTAAAACAAATTTGTACAAAACAGTTTTGAAACCTACTGTTCAATTGTCAGTATTCAGAGTTAGCAGCGGAAAAGATACGCGACTACACACGTCGCAAAGGAGGCACCATACTGAGCCCTGAGCGTGGCACCACTCCGAAGGGTCATTGCTGGTCGGAGACGGATCCCAATCCACGGATTAGCCAGGCGGAAGGGTACAGGGCCAAGTCAAGCTAGCAACTTGGTCCTCGAATGACATACCTGTAAACAACATCACTAGCAAGGTTGAGTATACTAATACTTAGCAAAGCTTACCCGTCTGTGGGTATACTTAGCCGTGAACTAGACCATGACAGTTTGAAAGGCTCTAGGTTTCTTTTGCTGAAAAGCAACAAAAAGTATGTCCTTACTTTCATATTTTAGCTTTCAGATTCTAGTTCGTTTAACCATTCTAAGTAAGCATCTATTCTAATCAAGCATGGTACAGACTTAAGCATCCATCATGGACGATTCTGAATCACCGCGATGTTGCTCTTGTTACTCTATGTGGCAGAAGTATTAAGTAGTCTCAATCACTGCGAGAAACGGACGATTCTGAATTGAATTTCATAACCTTTCAAGGGATCCTAACTCACACGCCTGGAGCACCAACGGGTCACTCCAAACAACCGTTCCCATCATATTCCGGATCATGGATCAGGGCCACCATAAGCGACTCCGGGATGGTACTCCCATCGATCAGTGCGGAACGTACTCCCTTCGTCGGTGCGTGTGAAAAAACAAAATACGAGTGGTGGGGTAAGTCCACTTGCCGGGCCAATCAGTTAATGGGCTTACCGCTTACCATATTTCACGGCATGTGGCTAGTACATTCAAACGCTTAACCACCACTACCACACACCGCGACCTTATCCAATTCATTTAAATAGACGGGGTTCAATCCAAGGTCATACATGACCCCGTCCATTGTCCTTATAGCGATTGCAGATAAGTAAACAATCAACTCCTATATCGCGCGATTGACAGGAAATCACTCGACTTCTGCCGGTCCTATTAGCAGAGCATCTACTCGGTAAGGACTTGGTAGGCATTACATAGTTCCTATATTTCCTGCATCTAGGGTTTCATTTCAACTCCTAGAATTTAATGCACAATATATATAATAATAGGAGCTGCATAATTGAAATACTGGATTATGCACCGGGGCTTGCCTTCTCGGGTGAGGCTGGGGTTAGGAATGTCAGATTCCTCCGAACTCGAGTTCGGGCCTTTAGTTACTTCGGCGACGTTCACTTGAGCTTCGGGAATGTCTGTGTCGGGTTCCTGGATGAGCTCGTAAGTTCCGTTAGCGAGTGTCGTAGATTCTATATGAGATGCAAAGCTTGAGTTATTTGATTGCTACTTCACTTTCTTTCCTTCACTGTAAAGTTGTAATCCAACAATCAATATTCAAACTGTAAAGTTGTAATCCAACAATCAATATTCAACTTAGCAATACAAGACCTAACTAGTTACGCAAACAACAAAACATGTTTGCATTCAACAGAATTCAAATTTAACCAAGGGCCTACTAGTTAGGGACACACACAAACAAAGATTTGAATTCAAAAGAATTCAATTTCAAACATAAGCCTACTAGTTGAGTATACAAGCAATCAAAGATTTGAATTCGAAAGAATTCAAATTCAAACAAGGGCTTATTAGTTAGGTACACACAATCAAGGGATTGAATCAATTAATAACATTCAAGCTTGATTTAAACAATTTCAAATGAGCTAAAGCTAGATTTAAGCACTGGTTTTGTAATTCATATATAAGTACACATACATCACACAGAGACTACATGCCAAAAATCACATGAAATAAAGCTAGTATGCAAAAGATACAGGGAAGATTCCCTTTTGCTAAACTTTAAAGTACAACTCAAACTATTGAGTTTCAAACTAAACATTAGTAAGCAAAGTGGTAGAGCTAGTCTTCTAGAGCAGAACAAAATTAGTTTGGGAATTTTTGGAATTTTCTGCAAATTTCTATGAATTTTCTAAGCTCAGTGGTTTAAATTAGGAGGGGTTTGAACATTTGACAGAAAAGACCCTGGATAGATTTGAATTCAAGCAATTAGGTCCCTGGGCCGGTTTGGCAGGGGAGAGAAGAAAAGGTCGCCGGATTCCGGCGCGATGGCTCACCGGCGGCGAGGGGAAAGTGGCGAGGGAGGTTCAGGAGCTCACCACGGCTCTGGGGGTGCTCGGGTTAGGGAAGGGGAGGACCGGAGGCGGCGGAACACGGAGGAGCAGAGCCGGCACGGCGCGGGTCCGAGGGCGGCGACAGTGTTTCGGTGACTGGAGGGCAGGAAGAAGAAGGAGGGTGGTCGGGAAGCTTCTGCACGTCGAGGAGGCGCTGGTGGCACTCAGAGTTGGGGTGGAAAGGAGGTGAGGCGGCGAGTACACGGCGAGTAGTGCGGCAGCGAGGATGGAACTCGACGGTGCGGGCATTCCAGAGGGCTCGGTCGTGGGAGGAAGAAGAAGAGAGGGATGGAGAGGGGAGGGTGTTGGGCGCGTGCGCGACTGGAAGAGCGAGGGAGAGAAGTCCCAGGGCTTCTCCAAGTCGGGCAGAGGCTCGGGGAGGAGGGGGGGCGCTGGCGGCCGGCGGCGCACGGTGTGCTGCGGGCAGGCGGCGGGCGACGTGTCCGCGCGGGGAGGCGCCAGGAGGGGGGAGTGGGGCCAGGGGGTGCGAGCGGGGGCCGGGTGGCGCGGCTAGAGGCAGCGCGAGGCAGCCGGCGCGCGAGGGAAGCTCGGCGGTGGTCGGCGGCGCTGACGGGCGGCAGAGCAGAGGAGGGAGGAGAGAGGTAGGAGAAGGTGGACCGATTTGTAAAATTGCAAAAGTGTAGGGGGTTCACTGTAATGTAATTTTTCCCACCAAACTATAGCTCAAATGAGAAAATGCCCAAAATAAAAGTTGTAGATTTTGATGAGATCTACAACTTTTCTTCAAGGGCCAAGGTCAAAAGAGTTAAAATTTTGAAGTTATTTAAAAATCCGAAAAAACACTCAAATTTAATTTAATCCAACTCAAGTTTTTGAATTCCAAATGCAACCTTGAGTTAATTACACTTTTTTACAGTGGTTTAAAAGTGAAAACTTGTTTTTGCAAATCAGCCCTTCACAAATTTTGAAATTACCTTTCATTCAAACACATTTTGCAAAAAAAACCCTATATTTTTCCATACTTACAAAAATGCCCTTTCCTTTAATATAAAGGGTTAAATAAATTTTGCAATGTCAAACACAAACTTTACACTATAAATTGATGTGCCTAGCTTCTAAGAACCTAAAATGTCACAGAATATACCTTGGTTTAGGGCATTACGTATGATGGTTGATGTTTATGTTTATTGTAAACCATATTTCTTTTACGTTCGAGAGAGTATCGATACCTAACTTTTCAGTAGACTGACAACACAAAATTAGCATTATTTTGTTCTTTTTGAAATATACTTTTGAAATATTAATTATTTCATTTAAAACAACATATTCTTTGATAAATAATGCTACTCACAGTGTCATATTGGACAACCTATATGCGTGTGAATACATAGACTAAATATATTTTCATATGTACGATGAAGAAGCCTTGCGCTAATTTGGATAAGAAAGGGTAGAATTATCTTGGGGGGGGGACCACCTGAGCATTTCCCATCAAAATAAATTTCTTGTATTATTGATGCAAAGCAAAGTAGATATATTAAACTATGGGGAGGAAAAGGAAAATGATTAAGAAAAAAAATAAAAAAAACTATGAATCCTGCCGTGGGAGCCACCTTCTTTGGATGGTGAGGTCTTTTTTCTATTTTGGCCTTTTTTGCAAACTATTTCAGCAAATAGACCCTACCTGAAACTATTTGCAAAAATGGACCAGAGCTCGGCGCAGTAGGACCGCACGCCGAGGTTCAACAAGGTCGGCGCACAAGCACCCAGCGCCAAGCTCAGCTTGCTAGGCGCTGCTGGGCAGCACGCTGAGCTTCCACGCTGCTGAGCGTAGCACTACTACAAGCTAACAAGTTTAAACATTGCACACTTTGTGTCATATATTCAAGATCTTGTAGAAATTTATAGAAAATAAATATAGATCCAATTGATATGAGTTAAGTAACATTAGATTCATATTATGATTCTCGATGTTATAAAAATATATAGACTAATTGAATGCCTATTAAATTTCTTGAAAATAATTATTTATGTTAGAATTGTTTAAATTCATAGTTGATCCGTGTTAAATCCAATAATCATGAAACCAAATTTGATAGATCTTCATTTTATTGATCTATCTTTTGCAGTCAAAACTATTTCGCATGGGACTATTGTTTACCGGTGCATCTTATGATTTATTTTCCTAATGATATTTGATCTTATAAAAAGCATAGTAAATTAACATGAGCTCCTAAAATAATAACCCCAGCTGTGTTAGCTTGATGTGATGGCGTGCTTCCTTTCTATAACTATGACTTCTAGAACTAATTGGAAAGAGAAGTGTTCATTTTATGAAATGATTGAGAACTATTTTTATTCATTTTTACACTAGGTAATCATTCTATGTGCAAAGAAAATACGAAATAGAAAATAGCACTATAGTTACAGAAACTATGTTTAAGATGAGCACAAGTTAGCTTCATTTTAAAACTAGTTCATGATTTTACGCGAATAAAATGTTTACTTGAAAAAAATAGTTCTGAATAAAAAAATGAAATGAGTGTTTTGTTTTTGTTTTTGAGCTAGTTCATAAATGCAAGTAGTATGATAAAGTAGTTTGAAAACGTTTCAATCTAAGACAACTATGATTATTATTTTAAGAGCTCATGCTAATTTACTATGCATTTTATAAGATCGAATATCATTAGGCAAATAAATCATAAGATGCACCGGTAGACAATAGTCCTATGCGAAATAGTTTTGACTGCAAAAGATAGATCAATAAAATGAAGATCTATCAAATTTGGTTTCATGATTATTGGATTTAACACGAATCAACTATGAATTTAAAAAATTCTAACATAGATAATTATTTTCAAGAAATTTTAATAGGCATATAATTAGTCTATATATTTTTATAACATCGAGAATAATAATATGAATCTAATGGTACTTATCTCATATCAATTGGATCTATATTTATTTTCTATAAATTTCTACAAGATTTTGAATATATGACACAAAGTGTGCAATGTTTAAGCTTGTTAGCTTGTAGTACTGAGCGTGGAAGCTCGGCGTGCTGCCCAGCAGCACCTAGCAAGCTGAGCTTGGCGCTGGGTGCTAGTGCGCCGACCTTCGGCTACGGTCTCCACATGTGCGCTGACATGGCGACGTCAGCGCTAGCGGATGCCGCGCCGAGCCGTTGAATCTCGGTGTGCGATCCTACTGCGCCGAGCTCTGGGTCCATTTTTGCAAATAGTTTCAGGTAGGGTCTGTTTGCTGAAATAGTTTGCAAAAAGGCCAAAATAGGAAAAAGCCACGTGAGGTCTTTCATTGGGTGGAAATACAGTAAATGGTCATCATCCACTTGCGTTAATTGTGCTGAGATCGGGCGCTGACGGTTGCATGCTTGCGCATGACATATACATCCGGTGGAGCATATACCAGGTAGGAGTAGCGTAGGTGTGCTCTCAAATAAATGAGGCTCAAATAATGTTGCGGCGGCGAGCTCTCGGTAGTCACATCCGTGAACGATACCCGGTGCCATGCCTGGTGCGACTCGAACGCAACCAAGACCACCGCGAGCAGAGGCGGAGGATCCGAGTGACGTGCTGGTTCTGTTGGGACTTGCGACGCGACGGCGAGGTGTTGGACTTGCCATTCGCAGCAGAACCCATGGAAGAAGAGTCCTGGCTGGGCCGTGGGAGGGCTCTGGAAGTTAATAACAAGGCTTCGTGTAAAATGAAATCGAGAACCATGGCAGATGACATTGCCCATTTCTTATCCAGTACTTTGAAATGAGAAGTAACATTTCAGAAGTATTTCAAGAGAATGCTAGTAGTTTTAAAATGCAAAGCATGATCAGATTAAACTAGTATAACTGCCTCTTAACTCTTTAGCCGCTGTTTTTCCTTTTTTTTAAGAAAAAATCCCTACAATTTATATAAAAAATAATAAACATGTGCTATGGCTAAACTGACCGGCTTCTTAGCGACAACCGCTGATTCCAAAGGCTAAGCCCCACCCACATGTGCTTCTTCGTCTGGAGCTTCTACGTCGCCATTGGTCCCACCCAATTGCCTATCTCGGACCTCGTTGTGCCAATGGAATCCGCTGACTTGCTTGGCCTTGTCCCTGGCCGCCGTGATCTGTCCCCTTGGCAGCTAGCAGACGTGTGGAGCTCCTGCTCGATCGCTGCTTGCTCGGCCTGTAAGGGCGTCCGCGACGGTCTGGCGATTTCACTCGTCTATTTGGAGCCAGAACAGAATAAAATAAGAGAGCCACAAGCAACTTTGACACTGCAGCGGAGAAAGGGGAGAAAGTGTAGACACAGTTTTTGTTGGTAGATGTGCGAGACTAGCGCTTCAAGACTCGGTAGCGAGTCCCTTTTTTCTCATCTCTTTCCTCCACGTGGTATTAAATATGTTTTATGCCCGCGACATCGTCAGTTGTTGGAGAAGCTCCGAAATCAAGGCCAGTGAGTATGGTATATGAGTTTGTATATGCATTTTAGAAATCCGATTTGACAGCGGGTATATGCATATGTGAGAGGAGTGAGTATAAATTGCGAAAAACGAGAACGGACGAAATAGAAATAACATAGCCGCTGGACTTGGTCTAAGGGTTCAAGTCATTGGTAAAACAGATTTCCACACAAGTTTCTGTGAATTTTCGAACAAAATTCAGAAGGTGCTCCTGTCCCCCCGTCGTCCAACTCTTTCCTCATGGCATGCAATTTGGATAACAAGATGTATCCCTGCTGCTTGCTTGCCACGCCAGCAGCCAACAGGTTTGAACTTTGGACGACCCGCTGCCCAGCTGCTGATGTAAGCGTACTCGGAGCTAGCGGATGACTAGAACCATTGAAGCGGCCGTAAGCCCCACCCCATCCACATGTGCTTCTTCTACGTCGCCATCGGCCCCACTCAATTCCTACCTCGGACCTCGGTGTCCCAAAGGTATCCGCTGTTGCTGAGTTGTTGCTCAGCCTTGTCCCCGGCGCCTTTATCTGTCTCCTTGGCAGCTAGCTAGGAGATATGTGTGGCGCTCCTGCTCGCTGCTTTGCTCCGCCTTATCAGTTATCACGCCAACAGGTTTGGACGTACGACCAGCTGTGCTGAGAGCATATGTCGTATAGGGTGCTTGAGCGAGTATGAGAGACACAAGGAGAGTGGGCAGATAAGATGAGGATAACTGGATAAGGCCACGACAATGCTATGCGACATGCGAGTAGGGCGAATATATATTCCTTGCATCTGCATGTGCAGCCCCCGTGCTTGCACAAAGAGTCCTATAATGGTTAACAAAACTGGTAGCTAATCACCAATTATCGGAGCCCTTCTGAAATGGTTTTCGAAAAAAAATTGTACAACACTTTTGTTTAAACTAAATAAAAAATAACAAACCGTTTTATCAGATGTATAAGACTCTCAATGAACACTCCCACCCCTCTGATCTGTACTATGTCCTGTCATAAATAAATGACAATGAACTAAAAAACGTCATTTATTTTTAAGCCAAAGGGACAAGGGAGTATATTCTAGTGGGCTGTACTAATGGGCCGCATGAATAGATGAACATAGGCTATGTAAATTATACTTTGGGTCTATCATCCACAGATATTAGAGAGCCCAAGTTTCCAATAATTCACCCTAGCTGTTTTTTCTTAACAAATATTTTTCAGCAGCTTATTACCTATAAAATATTTAGCCAAATATCTTTTTTGTCTATAAAATTCAGAAGTACGCAACCTGATGTTAGTTGTTCTTTGATTTTTGCTGAATACATGAACAGATGAAAATTTGATGGCAGCAGAAGGCATATGAGGAGCACCCAACTCATACAACTACTTGACATCCCATGTGTTGTGAGAAAATTTGTACCATTTTAGGCTCTTGCGCTGGATTTTTCTATAGCATTGGACTCACAAAGGGTTGTACGCATAATGTTTTTATGCACAAAAAATCGATGAAATACATTAATAAATGTTGATAGTTCGTGGTGGCTTGTACTTAATCAGTGGAAGGTGGGGCCCTGCGATAACACGGGCTTTATGAGAAGCTAGAAATATATGGTAGTGGCTAGTGGGGATATATAGTTATTTAGATGTAGAAGATGTGCCTCTAAAATGTGATGTATATGGATGCTTACAGTCCCTGGTTATTTGTGAGATGCGATTGGGATACGGTTATCAGGTTATGTTAGGACAGATGTTATATTTTTTGTTAAATGTGTTATTCCCAACAATTCCACTAGTCGCATCTATTCTTTTATTATCAACTTCAATTATTTGAGTACCTAAATAAGAAGTGTAAAATTAAGAACCAGTCGATCACTACGACTTTGGTCTCAGAAGTGCCTCCTTCCAAGGTCATCTAGACATTTAAAATTTGAATTTAGTAAATAAAGTCAATTGGGAAAGTTGTAATTATCATTAACCCCTACAATTTTGATATAAATTTTGTCTTAATCCGAGTTCATTTAAAAATAATATGAATTTTCTTGTTGCGTGGCAACATTTTAACCATGCATGGACCAGAAGTGAAAAACTACCCCTTAAAAAGGTCGCATCGGTTCGTGCCTCTTGAACCATCAGTGATGGGAATCTATGAATCACTTTCAGTTCATATTATGTAAACTAGCAATGATGTATCTAGTAGGGATCATCATTGTCGGTTTGACGTGGAGTACCACTACCGGTTGATAGTTAGTAATCGGTTTTCGTTTCTCGAAACTAAATTTGCTTATCATATGGCACGGTTTTCCCTTATCTTTGGTCAAAATTAATTAAAACCACCTCCAAAGGCCCCCGATCGGTAAAATACATATCGTCAGCAGATGTAAGGAAACCCTGAGGGATCTTTGGGTTCCGTATCTTTCTCTGTCGCAGACAGTGGCTAAACCACCAGGCGCCGCGGATTTTAAAAACCCGAACACGGGGTGTTGTGTTTGCAAGACGTACGAGAAGGCACAACTGAATCGTGGCCGAGTCCTATATAATGCGGCAGTGCGGGAGCGCTGGTAGCTGAAGCACACACGAGCTAGTACACTGAAGGACAGCATGAAGACGCTAGCCTTGGTCATCGTGGCTGCGCTCACCCTCATCGCCCATGGCGTGGCGCAGGAGTGCGGCAACCAGAACGGCGGCGCGCTGTGCCCCAGCAACCTGTGCTGCAGCAGGTCGGGTCGCTGCGGCCTCGGCAGGGACTTCTGCGGCGACGGCTGCCAGAGCGGCGCGTGCTGCCCCAGCCGGCGCTGCGGCAGCTTCCAGACCTGCGACGCCAACCAGTGCTGCAGCGCGCAAGGGTTCTGCGGCCTGGGCAGGCAGTACTGCGGCGCCGGCTGCCAGAACGGGGCCTGCTGGGGCGACGTGAGGTGCACCGTGCAGACCCCCAACCCCAACAACCTCTGCTGCAGTAGCTCGGGGTTCTTCGGCCTCGGCCCCGAGTACTGCGGCGCTGGCTGCCAGGCCGGCGCTTGCTGCGGTGGAGCTAGCACCGCCATGGCCGACGTCTTCAACCACACAGCTGCTTCTGCAGCGACGCTGCTGTCTTCAGTGGTGTAGGCGGCAGTGAACGGGTTGTACTACTGTATGCTGCGATGCGACTGCGACTATGCATGTCCACTACTGCGTGCCTAATAATAAATAAGCCAGGATGATGCTCGTCATCGGCGTATATGTTGTGTATGTATGCATGGATGTTTCGGGCCTGCTATATATGTATATTGTTTATGAATAAAATCCTTGTGTTTTGAAAAAAGCATATCTTCGTTACTGTCCCTTGCGGATGCTGCTTAGCTTGTAATATACTGGTAGTCAGAAACTAGAACAACGGTATAATTTGACTGCATTGAAACATAAAAGGCCCATCGTTCATGGCCAGACCAAATATATGTGTGGCCAAGAATTGGCCTTGGAACAAACAACAACAAATCTTTGCCAAAATTTGGCTTGGCTAGCTTTGGCCATAAACCAATCAACCGAATGTCATGGTTACGAAGAAAGTGATTTTTAAATTATGGTGGGCGTGTGCAAAATAGATTGTTCTCGTTTAGGATTCATTCCAATCGAAATACTTCTTTGGTTTTTAGCTTAGTAATACTAAATGAATTTTATCATTTGACAAAAATATCTACTAGACTACGTACTTACATGAAAAACTTTTCATTGCATTTACTCATTTTCATGTGAAACAAAACTTATTAGTGAAAGAGTTATTTGGTGCACTATGACGACGTAGCACAAAATTAAAAAGTTTTTGAGAGGCAGATTTTGGATCCTTAGTTGCTCATGCATCGCTAGAAACCACGTTTGCAAAGGAAAAGCGCCGAGCTACCCCAAGAGATCGATTTGTGGAGTCAAACAACCGCATCACCTGTCCTTATAGCTAAATTTCTGGTGACGGGTGATATGAAGGTCTATCCTTAGAAATCGTTATTTCTAGAGGTGGGTGATTAGATGAACCACACCCAAAAAATTATTTTATACATAAGGCCTCATTTTTTTAAAAAAATATTCAGCCTAGGAAGCTTCACCCAAATACTCCAAACAGTTACCCGTTGCAACTCACAGACCTCTTGCCTTGCACGATAATTCCCCACCACCAGACCACACTATCACTTGTAATTAGGCAATGGATGTTTTCCTTTTCTATTTACTTTTATTAAATTTTGTATTGAATGTTTACACACAAAACACTTCAATTATAAAGTTGCTAATCTTGTCGAGCTCTACAACTTTGTTATTGACTATTTATCCATTGGAGGCCATTTGACAAAATTAAATTAAATATATGGACGGTTAAATGTTCACAAATGAAAAATGTCAACATAAAATTTGCTGATATTGTCAAACTCTACAGTTTATGTATTAATAATGTGTCATAATTCTAGCTAGTTCATGTGAAAACTTACGATTTTTGCATGACGCTTTTTCGAGGGCCCACCTGTGATTTCTAGAGGCAGTTTAACTTTTAGTTTGTTCGCTATAAATAAAGGGTGGCATTCCAACAAGTGATTTTGTACTAGTATGATATCCTCCTCTTTTCAATGGGAGAGGTACGATGCCGTTTTACAAATGCCAAAAATAGCAGCAATGCGGTTCTTATGGTGTTTTCTGAAGGCACTTGGTCATTTTCTGTTTGTTGCCAATTTGTCTTTCTCTACCTCCTTGATGGGCACTTTTATTATTGTACCCCTTTCAATATAAAAATATATAATAGATGTTTCCAATGGTGACACGGTCACCAAAACACTATTTTAAAACATAAATTAATAACAGCAAATATATTCAAAATATACTTGCAATATTTTAAAACTGCGATTAAGACAAATCTAGTCATGCCATTTTTGAAAGGCCAATCAAAATAATTAAATAGTTAATGATGTCAAAAAATATAATATATTGACGGCATGAGCACAAAAATGTCTATTATTTTTATATCGGAGGGAGGATGAGTGTACGATACTAGAGATTCCTTACGTCATTGTCTCTAAGCAGTAAGCACACGAGGACATGTCATACAGGTCACCGGACAACTGACTTGAGATATGTTGGTAGGGAAGGTGTGTGGTCATGCATCCATCATTTCAAGATTTGTACCACATAGTAGTACAGGGCAATGTCCTCCCAGTTTCTATTGAGATAATGTCCTCGCAGCTAATTGATGTCCACATGACACCATGCCGGATATATCTTATCTCTATCTCCTCACAAACGGAAAAAGACCTCACAGCTCATCAAGTACCCTTTTTCTTTGTTTGAGTCTGACTTTAATTCGGCTCATTTCCTATCCTCCGGCATCATGTGTGCATTGAATTGAAGGTGATAGCCTTTAGCTTATGTTGCATGATGTATTTTTTCTTATTAAACTTGGCTTGAGTTACGAAACATTTAGCCCTTACAGAACAAAGATAATTTGTTTTAGTATCCTGGTAGTTATTTTGAAAAAATCGTTTGTTGCATAAAACAATGCACTAGATCTTCTGTGTCAGATCTGAAGTCTACCACTGCAATAAAAGTGAAAAAGGGCGATTAATCATAAAGTAAAGTAGCAAACAAGATGATACCACCGAGTAAACATTGGGCTCAGTTAGAACCTTTCTCGATTAGCAAAGCAATTAGTGTGTTAAAACTTCCCCCAAGTTCCTAATCTGTGAATGCATATGGGCCCGCTTAATTCAGTTTATTTTTCAATAATCATGCCACGCTTATTCATGGATTTTTTTCTTGGCACGATCTTTGACATTCTTCCGGGAACACATGCTTATTCATGAACATTCTTTTGTTGTGATCTTTAGAGAATTTTATGTAACCCTAAACCACCTATATGGTGAGGGGTTTCTATTTAAACGGGAGACCTTTCAACTTTTTTGCGTAATCATTGTTATTCTAAACGCTAAACGATAAACAATCGGTCACCCTCTGTTTAGCGATTAGATCTTTTACAAGTTGTTTACATTGAGTTAAATGTTCCAAACGGTTTGGTATTATAACATCAAAATATACATATTTATGCTTACATAAATGTAAAATATTATAGTATGTATACATATTTAGGCATCTAAAAGATAAACACATAGATTTAATCATGCAACAAATCAAATATACATATTTATAGAATTAAGATATACATGTTTGTGCAAAAGAAAACTTAAGTGAATTTGATAGTGTCCGCCTAAACATTGGGTTAAACAGCCATTCAACTCGTTTAATAACATTTAATTTTGTTTTGTTTAGATTGTTTAGGCTATCTAACACCATTTTTTCTGTTTAAATGGCCGTTTAGGCGAACATTGTCTATAATAGAAACATATGATGCCACAAATTTACTAAAAAGGTAAAGTTACTTTATTTACTTTATGTCTATTGGAAAATGGAACTTTGTAATCTATAAATATTAGAAAAGTAAGTTTATGTTTGCAAATGTTCAGAAAAGTTAACTTCAGTGTGATTAAAAAGTAACTTTATGCTATAAGAGGAAGTAATGTATTAAAATGTAAATAAAAAGTAACATTTATTTATAAGAAAGTAAAACGTAACATTCCTTGTGTAAAACATAATATTCGAGATGTAAACTCGCTATATTCATTTGATTCATCGAAACAAAGTCACTTGAGATCTTGTTTTGACATTTTTATTGAAACAAACAATATGGTGTGATCGAATTTTATTTTGGATGCTTGGTTTGTAAAAGTGCGGATTTTTAATGAGCTAAAAGTGGCTTTGCATGTGCATGCTTGCATGCGGTCTCCGGTTCTTCACGTTTCTAGGAGGGAGAGAGAAATATAATTTGTTATTTTACCATATAAGCAAAAAAATGGAGCCTTTACATTATGTTTAAAATTAGAGGGGTCTCTGTTTACTCACCATCTTTATGTAAACACGTAGAGATGGCATCATACTTCAATTTAGAAGCCCAGTTTGAAAGTTTTGGGATTTTAATTTTACCTTTCGAGTACGATGCACATGACGGTTTGAAGACTTCTGTCATGCGCTAAATAAATTCACATGTCACGTGTGTGGCTATGAAGACGTGAGCCGTTGCAAGCCACTGTTTTACTGTTTCTGTCCCACGTTAGATCTGGCACACATGCTTGTGAATTGTCTAATTTGATATATTTCATTCTTCTCCATGTTGCTGGTTATTGTTCATTACCCTATTTCTCCTTGCTTATTTTCTTTCCTCCTTTATTACAACTGTTTTAAATTACCCTTTTCATTCTTCAAGCTTCTATATTTTTAATTATATTTTATGATTTCCTAATACATCGTTATTTTGGTTTTCTATGGAATATTTTTCCATAGACGTAGATATATTTAAGTCTAATACATAATGTTACAACTTCATATGAACATTATTATCTGTTTATGAAAATTAAATTTTATATTGTGAAGTTAGAAAATTTAATTTGTCTTCTAAACCTGAAGCATTATTCTTAAGAAACTGAAACATGTTTTCCTGAACCTAGAAAAGTTTAGTCATGGAGCTAGCTTTATTATAAATTTTTCAGCAACAAAGACAAAAAGTTTCATCTTTATAAGTGCCATAAAATGCCACAAGCATACTCAAGTGGGGTCTTGTTTAAAAGCTTTATTGTAATAAGCACGATACAATTGTCTAAGTTTAATTTTAAATGCTCCATCTAAAAACTATATCTTTTATAGTTTTCAAATTTTATTAACATGCCATGTCAGCACGTTAGATTTGTCGCCTCTGTTGGATAATGATCCCAAATATTAAGGGATTTAGGGACGCCTTGCCCATGTTCTATAGTGGCCCAAGTAGGTCACGATGTCCGTCGTATAAATACATCTTGTAAACCGTGGGATTAGGGTTGACGCCTCATCGTAATCCTCCCACGTTCTGTAAACACTTCCAGATATAGTGAAGTTTTGCCGGCTGGCGCCCGTAAATTTTTCCGCAAGGGTTTTCCACGTAAAATCGTGTCTTGTATTCGATCTTATTTCTTCGTTAACATCCTCCGTGTATGTTACCAGCATAAGGGCACTTGCCACCTCGTGGGCCACAACATCAAAAAAAAGGAAAAAGGTCCTCTTGTCACCTCTCTATCAAAACTAAATGTTTGTTCTCCTACTTTGCATATGTTCATGTCTTTAATATCCAAGGCGTTGCATTTCAGCATTTCTTTCGTAGAAGTTACATCCTGTGTGTTGCCTTGGTCAACGGCCCAGTTCGTGGTAAACGAGGACTCGAGCGTTTCATTCGGTATCTGGTTTAAGGATGGTGCTCCTACCTTCGGTTCCGAAAGGAAGCAGGACAGTGTAACGCCCCTGACCTTTGGACCCCACACATGGAGAAAAATCGGCTGCACAGTGCTTGCAAGTGGAGTACATGGCCCCTGTTTTCCTCTCCTGTGCGTTGCCGTGCCCGAATTGCCCAAGGCGCCGTCCGTGCGCAGCGCGCGCGACGCGCGTCCCGTGCCCTTGCCACCGCGCCCTTATCCCTTCTCTCAGGTGCCTCATCCCCTCCTCTCCTCCTCAGACCACGCCGGCCCTTCCTGCTCGCGCCTGAGCTCCACCACCGGCTGCCATGGCCACCGAGATCCACTCGGCGGTGAAATCCCACTTCCGGCCATCATCTTCGACAACCAACGGCTAGAATCGACTTCCCTCGACTCACTGAAGCTCATGCTCTCCTCGTTCCATCGCGTTCCGCAAGTTTCCGCGCTCGTTCCCAAGCCATGCCGCCATCGGCAAGCTGCTACTCGCCGCGAGCTGCGCTCACGCACCTCTGTGTCGCGCCGCCGAGCGCCTCCATTCCGCCCGGCCCTGCTGAACCCTCCCATGGCCGCCCTGTCGTCGACCACTCACCGGAGTGCCGCCGCACGCCGCCACCACCACCGCCGAGGTGCTGCTCCCACCGCCAACCCTCTCTCGGCCACCCCAGCTCTAACCGAGCACACCTACAGGTAGCCCTCGTCCCCCTCATGCTCCCCCGCCCCTCCCTTGCAGCCGGCATGGCCTCCCCTTGTCAAAATCGAGCTCCCTGAGTGCCTCCTCTGCTTCAGTTCACGTGAAGGACCTTGTGCAGCAATTCAAAGAAGACCAGGGGGCTAACTGCACAAACCAAGACTCAGGTGAATAGTGATGTGAAGGGCTCGTTTGCAATAATTTGGCTGAAAATTTGAAAAATCATAGTAAATCGTAAAAAAATTAGAAAAATGCAAACTAAATTTTGTTAGGTTCCTTGTGAGATTGTCTTTCTAGTAGTGCAGCTTGCTCATATGTTTCCTTGATTTTTGTTAAGGTTTTAGTGTGATTTCATATGCTCTGTCTGAAAATAGTTTAATATAGAACTTTTTACTGGAAAGTGATAAAAGGGTGAAACTAGTTTTGTTAGCTTTGTATTCATGCCTGGTATCTGTGGTAATTTTCTTGGATTTGTTTGGTTAAGTTTGCATGTCTTTTCTTATTTATCTTGTTTAGAAGAGCTGAAAATTAATATATTTATGATTAATTATAGGAAAATGCTTTGTCTGCAAAACTAATTTTCATGGGTTCTTTGTATTGTCCTCTGCTTGCTCAATTTAATTTGTGATTTATGATTGATGTGTAACTTCATTTCTTAATTCTTGCTCTAGCTTTCTCGTTCGCGTTTACAATAGTGATCGTTTGTCGTCGCGTGTGCTATGTTTGTGCATCATCGCATGCGTTGCGTCCATGTGCTTTTGCATAGTGTTGCATTCATATTTCAATCATAGCATGTCTTTTTTATGTCACCGTATCATACTAATGCATGCATCTCATACATGCATTATAGTGACTGAACTGTCGGAGAACGAACCCGTTGAGCCTGCCGAGTCCATCGAGCCTGAACCCGGAGTCCAGTTCGTGGTCGAGCCCGAAGCTAACCAAGGCAAGCAGCTAAGCATATTCCTTGCCCCTGTCTAATCTGATTTAGTTTAGCTATTCCACTTTGGTATTGTGGGCTTTATATGTATAGTATGTATGTATTGCATTTTTATACCTATCTTTATGCATAATCCTTCCTTGATTTGTTATCCTTGTTCTTGGCACTAGTTAATTAGTTAATTACTTAACTTGACTAGATGCTTAGCCCTGCTTAGAATACTTCTATTGCTCGCTAGACAGGAATGGTTTGGAGTATCACACTTACCGATAATCCTTGATCGCACTGGTTCGGTTTGGGTGGTGATGAAGTGGTAGTACCGAGATTCAAGCGGAATAGTAGGGGCTAGAGAATGAAGTCACATGGGTATAGTCCACTTGGATCGATTAAGGACCGAGTGGACGACGTCGGTTTTGAGCACCTTTCCGTGCTACCACATATCCAATATAATGGTACGGATGAGCCAATTACCTTCTTTGACTTAATCATTGGGGCCCGGTCCCAGATACGTGGCCAAGGGCTATGCAGGGAGGCTTAGTGGTTCCCCGAGTGGAACTGTGTGTAGGAAAGTTTAGAGATGTCCTCGGTGGAACTAAGTCTCCACGCGCAAGCTGGGCGTACCCTCAACGGTTGAGCCATGTTGAGAACGGTTGACGCGAGTATCCCCTTATCCAACTTTGGCCGGTTGGGTGAGTCGCATGGTCCTTGCGTCGTGTGGGTAAAGTAGTACACCCTTGCAAGGTTACAATCAATTCGAATTGCCGCGCTCTCGGTTATAAGCACGCTTTTTATCCCATGAAGTCCTCTTAGAAGTGCGGACATGTGGGAATGAATTTTAGTATCTTGGGAATAACTATGTTATTCTTAGTATGTTCCATTAAAATTTAATGGCGGGTTCGGGCAACATTAATTAATTTTACTAGGTGTTAGTTTAGATAGCTCATGCTTATGCAATAATTACTTAACCTTAAAGCTTTTACTTGAGCCTTTGCATGATCCTTGTTTATTTATTCGCGTAAGTCTTGCGGAGTACCTTTGTACTCATGGTGCTTCTAACCCTAGTTGCAGGTGAACCGAAAGTGGTGTTCAGCCACTTCTACCCCGCCGATCCAGGTGCGGGGGAGGAGTAGGTCGTTGAGGCTGGGATGGTGTCCTTGAGCAAGACATCATCATCGTAGTAGGTTTTATCATAATCGAACTCCGTGAGAGTATGTAAATTCAATAAACTTTAAGTTTCTGTTTAATATGGCTTTCGTGAGCCCAAGACTTGTAATGAAGTTAGGTTGAACCCACCTATATCAAACTTGTAATAATAAGTGTATAAAACTGCTCTTTGTGGATCATCAGCAATGTACGCGCTTGTATAACGGTACGTGTGCTTAATCCTGGGCATGTGGCAAACACGTACCGGGACTACCGGGTTTGCTCTCGTTCTGGGTGAATTGTGTTGATTAAGTGCCTCTAAGGTGTGGATTAGCACGTGGCGTGTCGAGACACGGACACGTGCTAGCCCTCATCTTAAAGGATTAATCAATAATTTCACCTAAACCGAGTGCAAATTGGGCGGTTCTCACAACGATTATCAGAGCTGAGGTTTCCATAAAGTGAACCTAAAATTTGCTTTGTGGGTTGAGAGTCAAATAAAATTTGATTACTTCCACTAAGATTTACTATTGTTAAAAATTTGAACTTAAGGTAAAATGCTAACTTTCTTCCTTCATCTTAGAGCTACTTCTTCCTTATTGCTTCACTTGTTTAATTAAGATATGCTTAACTCCTCTTGCTTTCATGAGTAGCGGGAACGTAGGAAAACCCTTTCGCCCTCTGGAAACCTTTTGAGCCTTTTACCGAGGTTGAGAGGGTGGGAATCACCCATTGTCCTAAGCGCTAGTAGGAGGGTTGTAGCGCTGCTGGGCAATGTGGTTGTTTTGGGTAGTGAGTGCTAGAACGTTAAGGCATGCTCACGATGTGAGGAGACGTCATGTTGCATTCATACTTCGCATGCATGCATCATATCATACATATTGTGTTGCTTTGGGTGTTTGCTAATATTTTCGTATAAGTTTCTTCACACCTGTGCACATCTCACTTTCGATAGACCTAGTATGGTTAGAAACATAGGAAAACATATGCGTGTTTTTGAACAAAACCTAATTACTTGTTCAAACAATTGACGTGCAGAGTTTTGAATCTAGGTTTTTCTTCCTAAGGTTCTATAAACCTTCCTGAGATTTCTTGCCATTACAACTGTTAGCTTCAACGACGGTTTGGAGAAATCTGCGGGTTATCCTTGTCTCTAGGCCATTCATTCGAATGCTCGAAGATAATTCATCCTGACTATCCTTGATGACTAGAAACCTCATGTTGTTCTTCTAGCGTTCATATTCGTTCATTTCTAATCGTCTTGATTCATACACCTAACTCCGATCCAATTGCATTCTTGCTCAACTAAACATGAATAAGGTCGCATATTTGTTGCATTGCATAATCGCATATGGTTTGGGTGCGAGTCTAACATAGTGAAATCTGTGTGATAGACTAACTAACGTTATGTGTCCCATATGTCTACGTAAAGCTTTTGATGTTTTTGAAATCTTAGGAAAAAAAAACTTCTCTTTCAATTTGTGCTACTTGGGTTGCTCTCTATGATTTTCATTCGTAGTGGCGATTATCCCTCGAACTATAGTTCCGCGACGGAACCTTGGGCCTCATATGGACACATACGATTGCACCACTGGGTGCGCGCAGGTGCTTAAGTATGGGTGGGCATGGTCTACTATGATTGTTTTTTTAATGCAACTCTTAAAATGTTTTTCTCTACTCCGTTTGTTTTTTAAGGGGTAGGCCGTATACGAATAACAATGTACGTGGGTAGCATTAGTTTCAAGTTTCTGGGAATCATAAAACACTAACTGTTAGACTTATAGGATCACTAGGCTAAGATTTGAACCACAACAGGAGCTCGGATTAGGGTTAATACCTTTGCTCTTGAGCTCCCATCTTCTTCTTCTCTTCTGTTCTTGTTCTCCTTCTTCTTCTAGCCGGTTTAGGACACGGAAGAGCCCTTCCCAGTGCTAGCAGGGCAAGATTGATTGGGCTCTTTAGGGCAGTAGTTCTTCTTAAATTTTATTCACGTACCTTCTACCCTGGAGCGGTTTAACCCCCTATTTATAGCCACTGCTGCACTGGGGGGACGCACCCCCTGGTGTGTTCTTCATGCTTCCAATCAAAGCATTTAATGCATGGTCAAAAATTGTGGCTCACCAAATGCATGGTGATCACCATATGTGTTCACACCAACAATGTGTTCACACCAACATTCTCCCCCTTGATCATCATGCTAAACTTATAAGTTCGTCTTTCAACAAAATAGCATACCAAGACAAAAGGATTACAACGATGAATTTGACATACCGCTGAACCCAGTTGCTATAGTATGCCATCTCATATCAAATGAACTTCTTTAACTTAGGAGCTCCAAAACTTATTCTTATACTTATAGAAAACTTACGGACTCACTTCTCAAAAGATGGTACACCAGATCAATCAGTCACTGCAGTCAATTAAGTACCACAGGACTAAGTGATCATGGTTCCCATTCAAAATCATAGTGATTCCACTTAGGATTATGGGGAGATGGGGTTATTATAGTCCCTGAGTGCAGTTGGTTTTCCTCTTATATGTATAAAACATATACATTTATTCTCATATATTTATTCTTATGTGCATGCACTTTTAAAAGGAGGAAGAAAACCAACGTATTTCCAGAATCATATCTTGTCCCTTAGTTAATAGGCTGCCATTTATCTTTTATGCCGGCAATGTATTAGGCAAGCCTCTGAACATGATGCTCAATCTTTAGGACTTATGTCACATCACTTAATGCTTACATATTGAGCACCATAATCTTAGAACTTATTTGATGCTCAACACTTATGACATACTTAATTTGTCAAGCACCACTTAGTCTTAAACATAGTTTATGTAGGCCTTGAATATTCATATTTGATTCTGGATTCAATCTTTCACAATGTCTTAGGTCTGGGAATACCTTTCGACATGTTACTCGATTCAAAATTGCACTCTTTCATTTAATAATTTCCGGGATAAATTGCTTAAAGCAATTTCTTATCTTTAAAATGATATGGATCAGGGACACAAATCCATATTTAATGGTGTATAATTCAAAACATGCCACAATTTAACTTGCATCTTTAATGATGCCTTTATGAAAAATATTGGTTGAAGCCTTCCACATACGACTTCTCCCACAAGAGTGTTGATAATACTTTATGTGGAATTTCTCAGTATCAACACTTATTGTAACATAATTGTCCAAAATATTAGACTCCTTATTTGTGGGCATGTAACATAACACCTTTTACACTTATGCCAATAAGGCGAAGTGTTCTAAATGATTTTCCAGGGGTCCAGTCCTGGACTTATTTCCCAGATATCCCGGTCCTTTTAAGAATATTTAGGGCAACTCAAAACTTAATGAAACACATAATGCTTACGTCTGCCATAACATAAGCAAATTTATTGCCCTTAATGGGAATCAACCCATTTCCTGGACCTTTATCTTGGTGAACATTATTGTTCAAAACTTAAGAGTATCACCAAGACAATCTTAGTATCCAGATAAAAAGAAAATCTGGATTTTATGTACACAATATCCCTATTGTTTAAAACTTAATTAAATAACTTATTTCTCATTGTACTTATGTATCACTTATGGACTTCAATAGTTTTTCAAATGATGAGCAACAAATATCATCAATTCTTTATATCTTATATAACATAATCAATCCCTTTTCCTTATATATATTCCTTTCACTTTAAGTGGGATTGATCAAAGATCTTCATGTGGGCTTAAAAGCACCACAAGGAGCTAAAGCAAGTATTCATAAATGAGCTTAGTTTATTTTCTTTAATATTATTTTTTCTTGCTTTAAAGCTCCCATCTAATTCTCAACTTAGTGACATTAGTGGTGAGATATGATACTGAAATAATATTCAGTTCTAAGGCTAGCATATAGCTCATAATAAGAATAATATTGTCAATTAAATGACACATAAGAAACTGACACATGATAAACTTATCTTAATATTTTTCTCAATATTTAATTCTTACCTGACATAAAGAGGTGGAAAATATTTTCTTAATGAAGGTTCCACTCTCCCCCTCGAAATGTGGTCTATGCAATAGTACCATATTTCGAAGAACCTTTATTTATTTGTTTGTTTATCCTTATTCCAACATATAAGAGTAACATAAATGTATACATTGGAAATAAACATAATTTCATACTAATAGAATCTAATTATCTTTCTTTTTTCATAAATACAATTCTTTAAAACTTAGAATTTTTCTTACTTGGAGACTCACTTTATTCCCTTATTCTTGTCTCATTTTCTTTGAGCTTAAACATGGCTTGATGCACATCATATTATCTTATCCTCATTGATACATAATAAGGGAAACAACTCACCATTAATGTCAAATATGCTCTTTAACATAACTTATTTTGGGGATTACTCCCCCTGATTCTTATATTTATCCATAAGTGATTTATCTTAATATTTTCCCATTAGATATTGATGATCAATAAAAACATTAATTTATCATCAATATCCTTGGTATTGAACTTTTCTAATGGGAACTGCACCTCTTATAACACTTGTATGTGCCATCTTAGTTATGATCTTAAGAACTAATGAGGTGCAGATAAAACCACTTCACATTTGATAGTGGTATCTCAAATAATCTTAGAAACTTATGACTTAATTAATACTTATCATCAATAGGGATAATTCATAAGTTTGATTTTGCATTCATAAACGGATGTACTTTCCATGAGGCATGATTACTCTCATTTAATTGCTTAGTGCCACTCATTAGTTTTGATCTTTAGAGGCATGTGATGCTTTATTGAATAGTTTAGCAAGCATCAATACAAACTTCTTCTATTGAACCAGTCCAATTCAGCTTTGGCCAGAAATGGAAAAGAACAACAGAATTTTGTGAACTAGTACTTATTCATCAGCTTTGGCCAGAAGAATAGGTACAAGCCACACTTAATATTATGTGCATAAAACTTCTTTTGTTGAATCATAACCCAAATCAGCTTTGGCCAGAAGTGGATTAAGATCAACAAAAGTATTGTGGACATGTATTTATCAATCAGCTTTGGCCAGAATGATAATCACAAGCCACACTTAGTTTTAGATATGAACTCTTTTCATTACTCCGATTCAAAATCAGCTTTGGCCAGAAGATGAACCGGAATAACAAAATTTTGTAGTCACACACTCATCAATCAGCTTTGGCTAGAATGATGAATGTATGCTACACTTAATCAGAGTATTATTTCTTTTGCAGCGGAAATTTTATTGAAAATGACCCATATGCATTGACATAATTTCTCATTATTCATATCATTCAGCATTAGCTTAATCTGATAAAACTTAGTTTATAATTATGCCCAATATTGCTCAAGAGCTGGCAACTTAGTTACTCAACCAACCTTAGCGACACATGACCATAAACAACTTTGGTCAGAATATAGTCATGAGTCACAAAATTAATCATAATCTTCAGGATAAGAATGACATGTGTAGTCACAAGTCATATAATTGGTTACGTTATGCCAATACTCTTTTGAGCAAATTCTCACTTATCAGAGAAAACTTAGTATTTCCCTAACATTCTCATCAACGTTATTTGTGGCTCAACTAAGAAAATATTCAAAAACCAGCTATTAAAATTTATGTCCAAAATTGGACTCATTAAGTATGTCTGGCTTAAGAATAATATACTTTATTAATGAATTAAATCATAATAATCCATGATTGTAAACAACTTTGGTTAGAATACAACCACGAATTACCATTAAAATTCTGATCTTGAATCAAAATATCCCATTGGATTGATTCCAATCTGAGACAATTATAAGTTAAAGCCACTTAATTATTGGAATTTGTGCATTCCAATCATTATAATAAATAATTCCTTAGTGGTGTCATTAATGGAATGCACATTTTCCAAATGTAAACAAAAGTGTTAATGGCATCAAACAAATATGGCCCGTTATTTAATTTCTTAGAAAATTGGCCATTGAAAGATGTCATTATCTGAGTTTTTTCCTAAAATGGGTCAACTTTATGATTCACTTATGGGCATATCAATTTTGTGAGTATAATATGCTCACATAATTGATAATATTTATGGGTCATATGATGCTTCATAATTAAGCCTCAATTCAAGTGGCACATAAGTATGTGGCAGATAACTTAATTTCATAATGAAAATAATTCATCATCATAATTGGATCATAAATATTTCAAATAGACTTAAACTGAATTTAAAGCTTCACTGAAAAATAATTCCAATTTAATTGGAGAATATTTCATAATTTTTAGTGGTAGCATAAATTGTACTAAGGCAAAACATATACATAAAGTGTCTTAGAAATAAAATAAAGCATTAAAACATAATGAGAATACTTAATCATTAATGGAGAAAATTCCCATAAGGTTTGGCCCAAAAATATTATTTAGGCAAAAACTCAATCATTCATAATTACATAAATTTACCATAATTTTACTTAATTTTGGCCTTACTAAAAATGAATTACTTGTAACACATAAAATAATAACTTCAAGTAATAGCCATAAAGTAATCATCACAAAATTTAAATAATCATGAGAAAATTTCATTACTTAACAAGTCTAATCATAATCCTTGTTATTGTTTGCCAAAAGATATATCTTTAAACTTTAAACATGAGATAATATCCATAATTGTAATGCTTAAAGATAAAACAATATTTATAACTTAAACCAACATTATTTCAGCCCATAAGTATTTTAGGCCCGGCACTATGCAGCCCAATACCCATATCTTAATTTTCCAGAAAATAACAAATAAATTTGGCCCATTATTCATTTTTTCGGCCCATTATCTTTCGGCCCGGCCCATTTGGCCGAACCGCCTCTCCACCCGGGCCCCAGGCCCAACAACCTGGGCCTGGGCCGGGAAAGAGGCACGCCCCGCCGGCCTGCCACGGCCCGGGCAGCGGCCGACACGCGCGCGCCGTCGGATCAGATCCGACGGCCCTCGCATCGCTCCTGCCGTATAAAAACGGCGTCGGCCGCGCCCCCCGCGAACCCTACCTTCATTTCTCTCCTCCCTCTCTCTCTCCTCACCCGACAGCGGCAGCGGCGAGCGGAGAGCGACGGCGGCGCGGAGCGCTCGCCGGCGCGGAGAGAGGCAGCGGCGCCGCCGAGCTTTGCTCGCCGGAGGTGCGCGCGGCCGTGGCCGGCGCGCAGCTCCGTCGAGCATGGCTCGCGGTGCCCTAAGGCCCCACCTCCCGCGCGCACGAGATCCCTAGATCCGCGGCGGCGACGGCGAGGGGGCCAAGATCCGGCCACTGACCGGTCTTCCGGCGGTGCACGGCACTCGGAGGAGGCCGGCAGTACGCCGTTGCGGCGGGGACAAGGGAACCTCACGGGGCCAAGTCCCGGGCGTGCGCCCGCACTGAGGCGCCGGCAGCGGCGACACCGAGGCCAGCAATGGCCAGGACGGCCCTTAGGTATGTCCACCGCCCCTTCTTCCTTTAGATCTAGGGTTAGGGTTCTTAGGATTGGGGAAAATTGGGGATTTTCACTGTAGCTAGGGTTCCCGATTTGGGAATTTGGGGAAATTTCTTAGGATTAGTACTTAATTGCTTCAATTCCCCTTCTTCTTTATGCTTAATTGATAACCCTAGCTCGAATTGACATTATTTCGGGCTTATTTTGGCTTAACAGAGGCAAAGTAAACATGAACACGGGCCTTTTAACATAAAATTCTTCACTTAGTGGGTTCAAACTTAGGTCTAGATGGCTCTGGTGCCATTGTTAGACTTATATGATCACTAGGCTAAGATTTGAACCACAACAGGAGCTCGGATTAGGGTTAATACCTTTGCTCTTGAGCTCCCATCTTCTTCTTCTCTTCTGTTCTTGTTCTCCTTCTTCTTCTAGCCGGTTTAGGACACGGAAGAGCCCTTCCCAGTGCTAGCAGGGCAAGATTGATTGGGCCCTTTAGGGCAGTAGTTCTTCTTAAATTTTATTCACGTACCTTCTACCCTGGAGGGGTTTAACCCCCTATTTATAGCCACTGCTGCACTGGGGGGACGCACCCCCTGGTGTGTTCTTCATGCTTCCAATCAAAGCATTTAATGCATGGTCAAAAATTGTGGCTCACCAAATGCATGGTGATCACCATATGTGTTCACACCAACAATGTGTTCACACCAACACTAACATGTATGAGAACATATGCATCTTGCATCATGCAATATAGTTAATAAACATTATTGAGCAAGAATATTCTTGGGCAAAAACTTAATGTTCCGACCTATTTGCCAGTTGCTTCTCATTCTTCTGTTGCAGTATACAAGTACTAGAAATATGCCGCTCCCTTAAGTGCCTGTGATATAATCTGTTGGCAGGCAATCATCGTTCACCAGTGTCTCTATATGTCTTCCGCCTGGATGGACTCTGCTTCTGCAAGCATAATGTTTTTAAACCCTGTTTCATTGGCTGGGTAGTTGCTACTGCTGAGTTTCTTAGGTACCATCATTTGTCTCTCACGTACACACGGCATTAAAGTGTATATCAGTTGATTTCGCACTTCCAAGTAGCCACTGCTGATTTCTTCCGTATCACTGTTTCTCCGAGTGCCACTCATCCACGCACGGCACTTGCAAATATGCTACGCATTTTTTTTAATAAAACATGGAACCTGCCAACACATACGTAGTGCATACTGTGTGGCAGCAGGGCTGTTCCATTATACTGTATCACGGTTGCTCAGTGCATGCTGCCTGAAGAGATCTCCTGATGACCTTTGCACTTTCTCACGGTTAGCTCGTTCCGCATTTTGAATGTCTGATGCATGTTGATTTCTACGAGAATGGAGGCAGTGCTAAACTGGAGGAGGCACATGCGTGTTGTGCTCTAGCCTTTTGTGTTTGCTTATCCTGATCGAAGGCTGCCTTATTTCTACCACATCTAGTTCAGCTGTCAAATCAAGTCTGAAATAGGGTTAGAGTACACACAACCACTGATCTCCACAAAGCGCATGGCTTCACAGAATGCTGGAGTCAGGCTCTCCTGGAGAACTTTACTAAGCAGTGTCAAACGCAACTAGGCAAGGTGCGGAGACGACGCTAGCCCTGTAACAGTGACAGCTGCCTCAAGGAATGGCCGTAAGGCTTTCTCCAACCATTTCCCCCATCCAACTCCCCCTAAACGTACTATTTACTATATTTTACTACCTCCCTCCAAAAGATACCTCCCCCTATAACTCATTCTCTCCAACCATTCCCCTCATATCCATTCCCCCTATACACTATACCTCACTCTTTAACTATTTATTTATCATTTTTAAATTCTGAAAAAAATAGTACTGTATTTGTACTACTATAATACATATTGTTATCAAGTTACGAAATTCAAATAAATTTTTTATCATAAACAAATAACGTGATTAGAGTATAGAGGGAGTTGTAATCTCCCCCTATATGTGGGGGGAGATTCAACTCCACCCCTACGTAGGGCGAGCTTTAGGGGGTGCCGTTGGAGGCACCCTCTCCTCTAAAGCTCCCCCCACACAGGGGGGAGGGGGGTTTGGGGGGAGGCGTTGGAGAACGCCTAAGAGCCATGATGCGTGGTGATACTTTGAAACTTATCAAGTATTTATCCAACAGTCCGGTCAGCATGTCTTATTGAATTTAGTATTTCACTTGTCTGTAAGCTTGAACACTAAACGGTAAATAGTCGGTTACCCTTCGTTTAGTGTTTAAACCATTTAGCGTTTAAACTGAAACAATGATCCACTAGCAACGGAAACGAACTTAGGGGTCGGAACAAACAACATCCTACCACTCCCTCCATTTTTAAATACTAGTCCATCAACCCGTGCTCTCGCATGGGCTAGAACCTTATCAACTATAAGCATTAGAAACATGTCAATAAACTTAATTAAAACCTTCTTCAATATCTCAGCTAGTATTGAAGTCTATTTGTCGTGGTATATGAATCTAGATTCTTGCTTCCAAATCTTATCTTATTTAGTTGCTAAATTTTTTATTTGCATATTAGTTTGAACCGCCATGGCCGACGTCTTCAACCACACAGCTGCTTCTGCAGCGACGCTGCTGTCTTCAGTGGTGTAGGCGGCCGTGAACGGGTTGTACTACTGTATACTGTATGCTGCGATGCGACTGCGACTATGCATGTCCACTACTGCGTGCCTAATAATAAATAAGCCAGGATGATGCTCGTCATCGGCGTATATGTTGTGTATGTATGCATGGATGTTTCGGGCCTGCTATATATGTATATTGTTTATGAATAAAATCCTTGTGTTTTGAAAAAAGCATATCTTCGTTACTGTCCCTTGCGGATGCTGCTTAGCTTGTAATATACTGGTAGTCAGAAACTAGAACAACGGTATAATTTGACTGCATTGAAACATAAAAGGCCCATGAGGAATGTTGAGTACTCTATCCTGCTTGTGATGAGTGAATTGTCAACCGTGCGGTGTGATCGTGCGCTTGGTCTTTGGATTGCAGGTACACGGGCGTCGAGTGTCGACGGGGAGCTGCCGTGGAGGTGCTGTGGCCGATGGACCGTGCGGTGGACGGCGGTGAAGGGCAGCCGGGACCGGAGCTCGGACCGGGCGGCAGCTGTGGCGTCCACTCCTGGATCGAGGGCGCAACCGGCGACGGAAGGCGGGTTTCTTGGTTTGCGCCACAAAACCAAGGAGGCGGACGGCGGCTTTTGTAATCTGTTCGTGGACTCTCTGTTTCTCCAGGCCACCGCCCCAGCGTCTCCCTCCCTTTGTTCCTCTCGTTTGAGTTGATTTTGTCCATGGATTGTTGAAACCTTGTAAGGGATTTGATTGGGAAAGGAGGCCCTATCCTCCTCGTGCCCTCTGGGCTTTTGATTCGATTCAATCCACTGGTTTTGTGCCTTGTGCAATGGATTTTCGATTTCATTTTTGGCACACTCGATTGAGAGGAGGCTACGAGTTCTTAGCTGTGATTCCCGTGCATCTAGCCCTGTCCTACACCCTCTGGAATCACGAGCTCTTTCGAATTCGAGTTCTTGAGTTTTAGAGAAAACCCCAACCCTTTTGATCTCCTCTCGAATTCTCAAGAATCGTTGATCTTTAGGACGAGATTTTTTGGGGATATGTTCACGGGGTAGGGGCGAAGCAATCCCCCAAGTTTCGTCGGTTTTCGTGGTCGTTTGCTCGGGATTCACCGTTTGAATCCAATTTCTCGGGGGTTTTCTGGGTGCTACCGGTCAGACCGGTAGGCACGACCGGTCAGACCGGTCCAGCGCACCGGTCAGACCGGTCCAGCGCACCGGTCAGACCGGTCCAGGCAGATCAGTTCTGCACTTTTCCCAATTCGCTTCCGATTTGCTTCGTGGTTTCGTTCGCTCGTTCGAGGCCTTTTGTGTTGGTTTAGCTTTTCCATAGCTATTCCAAACTTTGGCCAGAACGCTTGAGGGCTTGGGTGATTTTCGGGATATAGGCCGACGGTTTGAATTTCGGAAGAAATTTTGATCGGCTCACATTCACCCCCCCTCTGGTCGCCGGCTTCGGTCCCACAATTGGTATCAGAGCTTGGTTGAGGTTTTCAATACCTCAACCGGTTCGAAAACCACTCGGCGACTATGGCGAGTCTTGGTAAGATCCCAGTATTTTCCGGCGAGGATTATGCCTACTGGAAGGTTCGCATGAGAGCCTTCCTACAGAGCATGGGAGCCGATGTCTGGGAGATTACCACGAACTAGCTTTACGTGGTGCTGGCTGTTCGGACCACGCCTCTTCAGGTGACCCAGCACGAGGCTAATACCAAGGCTGTCAATGCCTTGTTCGCTGGCGTTTCTCGTGCGGAGTTCTCACGCGTCCAGGGTTTTCAGGAAGCCCACAAGATTTGGACGTGCCTTGAGAACTACCACGAGGGTACACCTCAGGTGAAGGCCAGACTGTTCGAGACTCACCGGCGTGAGTATGAGAACTTCACACAGGAGCCGGGTGAGAGCATTGACCTGATGTTCAGTCATTTTCAGTCAATTGTGAACAAGGTCAATGCGAACAGATCTGCTGGTGCCCTTGAGTACACAGAGCACGAGAAGGCTCTCAAGTTGCTCTACACACTTGACCGCTCTGTGTGGGATCTCAAGGTGAACACGATCATTGAGTCTGCAGGCTATGAGACTCTGACCGTGAACGAGCTTTTCAGCAAGTTCAAGGCCACGGAGGTGGATAACCAGACACGAGCCAAGCTCAATGGTGCCCCTCCTTCCAAGAGCGTCACTCTTCTGACTGGCCCAGGTGGATCGAACTCTAACGCTAACTCTGCTCTTGGCTTTTCTCTTGCCTCTTTGCCTTCTGTTTCAGATGAGCAGCTAGAGACGCTGGGCGACGACGACTTGTGCCTTCTCATCAGCAAGTTCCAGCGCGTCTACCACAACAGGTAGAGGAAGAAGAACCCCGGGTGCTACAACTGCGGCGACCTGAACCACTTCATCGCCGATTGCCCCAAGAAGTCCGGCGGTGGCCAGAACAACTCCTTCGACTACTACCGCCACCGCGACCGCGACGAGGGAGGCTCCAACAAGGAGCGTCGGCGCCACAAGCACTGCAGTCGTGACCGGGGAGGACGCTTCGACAAGGAGTCGCTCAAGAAGCGCTTCCAGTACAAGGCCAAGAAGCGGGAGAAGGCCTTCCTGGCGCAGCCCAGCGACCTCGACAAGAGCTCCGACACCGACCGCTCTTCTTCACCGACCTCCGACGACGACAAGAAGAAGAAGAAGCGGGACAAGGAAGCCACCGGCTTCAACGGCCTTTGCTTGGCGGCCGGTCGATGCAAGAGCTTCTGCACCATGGCGGGCGAAGCCGATGGTGCTCGTGCATCTTCGGGTGGACATGCTACACCGACGCACTCCGGCTCTTCTCCAGGATCCGAGAGCGATTCAGTGGTAAACTCCACGATCGACCTGCTTGATACAGAGGTTAGGGAGTTGTACGCCGCTCTCGACAACCAGAAGAGGCTGCTTAAGGAAGCAGCTAGAGAGCGTAGAAAGCTTAGGGCTGAGCTGGCTTGTGCTAGGGAGAAGTCTAGTGAGGATGGGTGCGCTGGCTGCATATCTCACATGAACGATCTTGTTGCTCTCCGTGCCAAGCCTGATGAGAACGTCGCGAACTTAGATGTTGCTAAGATTTCGCTTGCTGACGTGTCTCATGAGCTCGCGAAGGCCAAGCATGAACTAGAACTGGTTAAGGATGCTCCTATTGTTAGCGATGTGCTTGAATGCGAGGAGTGTCCTATCTTTAAGTCTGATCTAGCTTCGTTGCAGTCTAAGTTTGCTACTGTTGTGTGCGAGCTAGAGGAGATGAAGTCTAGGCCAGTTTTGCTTGGTGCTTGTAAGCTTTGTCCCACGCTTAGGTTGGAGCTAGAGGAGAAGAACGCTTTGATCAAGTCTTTTGGAAAGACTAAGGTCATAGAGTCTAGCCCACCTATTGACTGCTCTGTTTGCCCTGGTTTGATCTCTGATTTGGATAATCTTGCGGTAGAGAAAGCCAACCTGGAGAATGAGAATACCTATCTTAGGGCGATTCTTAGTTGGGTTTCTGCTAGTGAGCCGCAGTTGGGCATGATGATCAAGCAGTTTAAGCGTGGTGATGGGTTTGGGTCGGTTACACATACACGAAGTCAGACTTTGACAGGTTGTATGGTAAGATCGGCAAGGCTGTTGGAAACACTGCTAGAACGAGCACGCAGCCTTCGCTTGTTGACCCCGCGGATGGTGTGCTTAAATAACCACCGAAAGCACCTCCGCAGAAGCAGGTTTGGGTTCCAAAGCCCAATGAGCTGAGGAACTCCCTCGACACGCTCCCTGCTACCACAGCCCAGGTTGCCCAGAAGAAGAGGGCTGCTCCTCCCCGTCCGCAGGCTAGGCCTCCACCTCCCAAGCGTGAGGTGAGGTACCACTGCGAGTTCTGTGACAGGGAAGGTCACCTGGAGGAGTTTTGCTTCAGGAGGAAGCGGGCTGTGAGGAGAGAGTAGGAGAGACTGAACGCGGACATGTACTCTGCTCGGGTGCATGATCCTTCTCGGCGTGGTGATAGGCGAGATGCTAGGGCGCGCCGTGTAGGTGTAGGTCAGGGAGACGGTGGTGGTTACCGTGCTCTAGCAGGTGGTCGCTTTGCCGGCCGTGCTCCTGGTCGTTTTCAGTATGGCTATGGACCACGAGACCGAGGCTTTGGAGGAGGTTTTGAGGCTCCACGCTTTCCTCGCGGTGGTGTTCGTCAGTCACGCGGTAGACGGGACGGGGGATACGCTTTGCCTGACTTTGCTTACCCTTCTATAGAGCAGATGACTCGTCACTGGTTTGCTTCTCACTTTGCTAACCCCAGTGTCGAGACGTTTGCTCCTCTTTTGTCTCGATGGTGATGCAGGTTGGAGGCTTGGAGAACAAGTGCTCCATGGATCTTGGTCTTATGCAGGTTTGATCAAGACTTGATGGTTCTCCAAGGCTGATGGATAGCCCATGGTGGCTGTTGTATCCTATGTACATTTGAGTTTGTCTTTTGAGTTCTTTGTACATTTTCTGCGTGTGCCTATTGTAGATTCTACATCTCTTGTCTTGCTTGCTAGGTCTGTGCTTGTGCTTTGGTGGACTAGCCACTCTGTATGCTAGTTTTTGTGGTTTTCATCTTGTCTTGACTCTTGCTAGCTCAGGGTGTATGCTTTGTCCAGTCCCCTCATGCTTGTGTAGCTTTTGCTCCTTAGGTCTGGTTGCTAGCTCAAGTATCTTCTTCATATAGTCTTGCTGCCTTGGTTCATCTTGTTGAGTACCTTTAGATTATTCTAGGTATATCTTTTGTCTTGATATGTTCTAGAGTGTCTTTGGTATACCCTTGCATGTGGCTTGACTAACACCTAACCATCTACTTGAGTCTTGCTCTGGATCTTTGGTGTTTGCTATCTTCTTGTGTCCTAGCTTCTCTTGTGCTAGGTATCACTTGTTGAGGGGGAGCTTTACCTCAGGTGCCGATGATGATTCGGAGTTACTGCGCCGGCTGCAGGCTCCGGCCCCTTCTGCTTCGACTACCTCAGCTCAGGAGGACGATCCAGTACCACTACTTCCACTTCGATCGTTCACCTCTACAAGAACCTATTCGAGCAGAAGGTGGATCCGCTGAGGACGCAGGGGAGGTGACCTCGAGCTTGCTATGCTCTAGGTCCAGCGGGATCTTCATCGAGGTATGTGAGCATTCGGCTTGTACGTTTTCCTCTCAGGATGGACTTGTGGTTTTCTGATTGTTGCCTTTTCCATGGTACTCAGTTGGATCCATTTGGTCTAGTCCTGTGTGTCTTTGAGCCGTTGTATTTGCTTATTTCTTCAGTTGCTTAGCTTTTGGCTTTCCTTTGTCTTTCTCTTAAGTTTTAGTTTGGTAGTTGCATTGTGCATATGCATTGTACATGTTTGCATTTTGCATTGTCTCACTTGCACTAGCATTCTTGTATACATTGCTATGATCTTCTAGTGCCTGCTAGTGTGAGTTGATAAACTTGATCATGTATAGCTTGCTCCACTGTGTATATGACATCATCTGAGTTAAGCTATTTTGATTTGAAAATATGAAAACATGATCACCCTGTCTTGGCTACTAGCATGTTAGGGCGTGTTGATGTGCCTTGCTATCTTATTCATGCTAGTGTGCCTTTTCGTTCAGCAATTCATACTTGAAATGATCTAAATCTGATAAAAATTGCTTGAACTGCTCATGAAATGGATTGAAAAGATCCAGGTGGGATTGCTTGTCGCACTGATCGAGCTTTCGGGACGGCTCACTTTGCACTTGTGAGAACCCGGGCAAGGCTGTGCATGACTGAAACGAGTGCTTTAAGCTTCTGATTGTCTGTTGGCATAGGCTTAGCCTCGTTGCTAAGTAAAGCATGACAAGCTTTTAACCCCTGGCACTTAGAATTGCTTGATATAAAAATTGATTGAAAAATGAATGTTGGCAACTTGTTTTGGCTGATTTGGCTCACCTGTATAAGTATGAGTAGCACTGCTTTTCATTCCCTACTTGTTAGTGCTAGATCATGGGTGATGCTTTTATTTCTCATAAACTGAACTTGCCTAGCTCTAGACTGATATGATATACCCTGTTGAGCTAGATGTAGGTCTTGTTTATGGATGCACACGTGCTTGTTACTAGATGTTGCTCATATCTTTGTATCCCTGAATGCTTTCACTTACACCTCCTGCATTGCATTCATTGCATAACATCTGTTCAGGGGGAGTTTTTGCTTCAGGGGGAGCTTTAGGTCTTTTTAGACTTGATGTGTGCATGTGCCAACAAGGGGGAGAATTTTGAGAGAAGTGATCGAACAAGGGGGAGACTTGTTTGATTTTTGAAAAACTTGTTGTGCATAGGGCTTTGAGAGTGCATCATTTTGGGAGAGTTGCACATGTGAGAGGGAAAAACTTTGCTTGTGGAGTTTCTATTTTGGTTTTGGCTCCTGGTTCTTGCATGACTGCGTCGAGCGTTACCTCTGTCCTTGAGGAGTCATGTTTTGTCTTTTGATCGATTGCGTCGAGCCGTTGCCCTTGTCTTAGGGGATCGATCTTTGCTTGAGTAAGTGACAGTTCTTGCCTTTTTGAGCTTTTTGTCACCTGCTTGAGTTCTTCTCTTTCGTGCTTCTTTGTTCTTCTTTGGTTTCACTTCTCTTGGTTCGTTTGTGGTGTGTTGACAATGCACTCATCAAGGGGGAGATTGAGGAATGTTGAGTACTCTATCCTGCTTGTGATGAGTGAATTGTCAACCGTGCGGTGTGATCGTGCGCTTGGTCTTTGGATTGCAGGTACACGGGCGTCGAGTGTCGACGGGGAGCTGCCGTGGAGGTGCTGTGGCCGATGGACCGTGCGGTGGACGGCGGTGAAGGGCAGCCGGGACCGGAGCTCGGACCGGGAGGCAGCTGTGGCGTCCACTCCTGGATCGAGGGCGCAAGCGGCGACGGAAGGCGGGTTTCTTGGTTTGCGCCACAAAACCAAGGAGGCGGACGGCGACTTTTGTAATCTGTTCGTGGACTCTCTGTTTCTCCAGGCCGCCGCCCCTGCGTCTCCCTCCCTCTGTTCCTCTCGTTTGAGTTGATTTTGTCCATGGATTGTTGAAACCTTGTAAGGGATTTGATTGGGAAAGGAGGCCCTATCCTCCTCGTGCCCTCTGGGCTTTTGATTCGATTCAATCCCCTGGTTTTGTGCCTTGTGCAATGGATTTTCGATTTCGTTTTTGGCACACTTGATTGAGAGGAGGCTACGAGTTCTTAGCTGTGATTCCCATGCATCTAGCCCTATCCTACACCCTCTGGAATCACGAGCTCTTTCGAATTCGAGTTCTTGAGTTTTAGAGAAAACCCCAACCCTTTTGATCTCTTATCGAATTCTTAAGAATCGTTGATCTTTAGGACGAGATCTTTTGGGGATATGTTCACGGGGTAGGGGCGAAGCAATCCCCCAAGTTTTGTCGGTTTTCGTGGTCGTTTGCTCGGGATTCACCGTTTGAATCCAATTTCTCGGGGGTTTTCTGGGTGCTACCGGTCAGACCGGTTGGCACGACCGGTCAGACCGGTCCAGCGCACCGGTCAGACCGGTCCAGGCAGATCAGTTCTGCAGTTTTCCCAATTCGCTTCCGATTTGCTTCGTGGTTTCGTTCGCTCGTTCGAGGCCTTTTGTGTTGGTTTATCTTTTCCATAGCTATTCCAAACTTTGGCCAGAACGCTTGAGGGCTTGGGTGATTTTCGGGATATAGGCCGACGGTTTGAATTTCGGAAGAAATTTTGATCGGCTCCCATTCACCCCCCCTCTGGTCGCCGGCTTCGGTCCCACAGCCCATCGTTCATGGCCAGACCAAATATATGTGTGGCCAAGAATTGGCCTTGGAACAAACAACAACAAATCTTTGCCAAAATTTGGCTTGGCTAGCTTTGGCCATAAACCAATCAACCGAATGTCATGGTTACGAAGAAAGTGATTTTTAAATTATGGTGGGCGTGTGCAAAATAGATTGTTCTCGTTTAGGATTCATTCCAATCGAAATACTTCTTTGGTTTTTAGCTTAGTAATACTAAATGAATTTTATCATTTGACAAAAATATCTACTAGACTACGTACTTACATGAAAAACTTTTCATTGCATTTACTCATTTTCATGTGAAACAAAACTTATTAGTGAAAGAGTTATTTGGTGCACTATGACGACGTAGCACAAAATTAAAAAGTTTTTGAGAGGCAGATTTTGGATCCTTAGTTGCTCATGCATCGCTAGAAACCACGTTTGCAAAGGAAAAGCGCCGAGCTACCCCAAGAGATCGATTTGTGGAGTCAAACAACCGCATCACCTGTCCTTATAGTTAAATTTCTGGTGACGGGTGATATGAAGGTCTATCCTTAGAAATCGTTATTTCTAGAGGTGGGCGATTAGATGAACCACACCCAAAAAATTATTTTATACATAAGGCCTCATTTTAAAAAAAAAAATATTCAGCCTAGGAAGCTTCACCCAAATACTCCAAACAGTTACCCGTTGCAACTCACAGACCTCTTGCCTTGCACGATAATTTCCCACCACCAGACCACACTATCACTTGTAATTATAGGCAATGGATGTTTTCCTTTTCTATTTACTTTTATTAAATTTTGTATTGAATGTTTACACACAAAACACTTCAATTATAAAGTTGCTAATCTTGTCGAACTCTACAACTTTGTTATTGACTATTTATCCATTGGAGGCCATTTGACAAAATTAAATTAAATATATGGACGGTTAAATGTTCACAAATGAAAAATGTCAACATAAAATTTGCTGATATTGTCAAACTCTACAGTTTATGTATTAATAATGTGTCATAATTCTAGCTAGTTCATGTGAAAACTTACGATTTTTGCATGACGCTTTTTCGAGGGCCCGCCTGTGATTTCTAGAGGCAGTTTAACTTTTGGTTTGTTCGCTATAAATAAAGGGTGGCATTCTAACAAGTGATTTTGTACTAGTACGATATCCTCCTCTTTTCAATGGGAGAGGTACGATGTCGTTCTACAAATGCCAAAAATAGCTGCAATGCGGTTCTTATGGTGTTTTCTGAAGGCACTTGGTCATTTTCTGTTTGTTGCCAATTTGTCCTTCTCTGCCTCCTTGATGGGCACTTTTATTATTGTACCCCTTTCAATATAAAAATATATAATAGATGTTTGCAATGGCGACACGGTCACCAAAACACTATTTTAAAACATAAATTAATAACAGCAAATATATTCAAAATATACTTGCAATATTTTAAAACTGCGATTAAGACAAATCTAGTCATGCCATTTTTGAAAGGCCAATCAAAATAATTAAATAGTTAATGATGTCAAAAAATATAATATAGTGACGGCATGAGCACAAAAATGTCTATTATTTTTATATCGGAGGGAGGATGAGTGTACGATACTAGAGATTCCTTACGTCATTGTCTCTAAGCAGTAAGCACACGAGGACATGTCATACAGGTCACCGGACAACTGACTTGAGATATGTTGGTAGGGAAGGTGTGTGGTCATGCATCCATCATTTCAAGATTTGTACCACATAGTAGTACAGGGCAATGTCCTCCCAGTTTCTATTGAGATAATGTCCTCGCAGCTAATTGATGTCCACATGACACCATGCCGGATATATCTTATCTCTATCTCCTCACAAACGGAAAAAGACCTCACAGCTCATCAAGTACCCTTTTTCTTTGTTTGAGTCTGACTTTAATTCGGCTCATTTCCTATCCTCCGGCATCATGTGTGCATTGAATTGAAGGTGATAGCCTTTAGCTTTTGTTGCATGATGTATTTTTTCTTATTAAACTTGGCTTGAGTTACGAAACATTTAGCCCTTACAGAACAAAGATAATTTGTTTTAGTATCCTGGTAGTTATTTTGAAAAAAATCGTTTGTTGCATAAAACAATGCACTAGATCTTCTGTGTCAGATCTGAAGTCTACCACTGCAATAAAAGTGAAAAAGGGCGATTAATCATAAAGTAAAGTAGCAAACGAGATGATACCACCGAGTAAACATTGGGCTCAGTTAGAACCTTTCTCGATTAGCAAAGCAATTAGTGTGTTAAAACTTCCCCCAAGTTCCTAATCTGTGAATGCATATGGGCCCGCTTAATTCAGTTTATTTTTCAATAATCATGCCACGCTTATTCATGGATTTTTTCTTGGCACGATCTTTGACATTCTTCCGAGAACACATGCTTATTCATGAACATTCTTTTGTTGTGATCTCTCGAGAATTTTATGTAACACTAAACAACGTATATGGTGAGGGGTTTCTATTTAAACGGGAGACCTCTCAACTTTTTTGCGTAATCATTGTTATTCTAAACGCTAAACGATAAACAATCGGTCACCCTCTGTTTAGCGATTAGATCTTTTAAAAGTTGTTTACATTGAGTTAAATGTTCCAAATGGTTTGGTATTATAACATCAAAATATACATATTTATGCTTACATAAATGTAAAATATTATAGTATGTATACATATTTAGGCATCTAAAAGATAAACACATAGATTTAATCATGCAACAAAATCAAATATACATATTTATAGAATTAAGATATACATGTTTGTGCAAAAGAAAACTTAAGTGAATTTGATAGTGTCCGCCTAAACATTGGGTTAAACAGCCATTCAACTCGTTTAATAACATTTAATTTTGTTTTGTTTAGATTGTTTAGGCTATCTAACACCATTTTTTTCTGTTTAAATGGCCGTTTAGGCGAACATTGTCTATAATAGAAACATATGATGCCACAAATTTACTAAAAAGGTAAAGTTACTTTATTTACTTTATGTCTATTGGAAAATGGAACTTTGTAATCTATAAATATTAGAAAAGTAAGTTTATGTTTGCAAATGTTCAGAAAAGTTAACTTCGGTGTGATTAAAAAGTAACTTTATGCTATAACAGGAAGTAATGTATTAAAATGTAAATAAAAAGTAACATTTATTTATAAGAAAGTAAAAAGTAACATTCCTTGTGTAAAACATAATATTCGAGATGTAAACTCGCTATATTCATTTGATTCATCGAAACAAAGTCACTTGAGATCTTGTTTTGACATTTTTATTGAAACAAACAATATGGTGTGATCGAATTTTATTTTGGATGCTTGGTTTGTAAAAGTGCGGATTTTTAATGAGCTAAAAGTGGCTTTGCATGTGCATGCTTGCATGCGGTCTCCGGTTCTTCACGTTTCTAGGAGGGAGAGAGAAATATAATTTGTTATTTTACCATATAAGCAAAAAAATGGAGCCTTTACATTATGTTTAAAATTAGAGGGGTCTCTGTTTACTCACCATCTTTATGTAAACACGTAGAGATGGCATCATACTTCAATTTAGAAGCCCAGTTTGAAAGTTTTGGGATTTCAATTTTACCTTTCGAGTACGATGCACATGACGGTTTGAAGACTTCTGTCATGCGCTAAATAAATTCACATGTCACGTGTGTGGCTATGAAGACGTGAGCCGTTGCAAGCCACTGTTTTACTGTTTCTGTCCCACGTTAGATCTGGCACACATGCTTGTGAATTGTCTAATTTGATATATTTCATTCTTCTCCATGTTGCTGGTTATTGTTCATTACCCTATTTCTCCTTGCTTATTTTCTTTCCTCCTTTATTACAACTGTTTTAAATTACCCTTTTCATTCTTCAAGCTTCTATATTTTTAATTATATTTTATGATTTCCTAATACATTGTTATTTTGGTTTTCTATGGAATATTTTTCCATAGACGTAGAATATATTTAAGTCTAATACATAATGTTACAACTTCATATGAACATTATTATCTGTTTATGAAAATTAAATTTTATATTGTGAAGTTAGAAAATTTAATTTGTCTTCTAAACCTGAAGCATTAATCTTAAGAAACTGAAACATGTTTTCCTGAACCTAGAAAAGTTTAGTCATGGAGCTAGCTTTATTATAAATTTTTCAGCAACAAAGACAAAAAGTTTCATCTTTATAAGTGCCATAAAATGCCGCAAGCATACTCAAGTGGGGTCTTGTTTAAAAGCTTTATTGTAATAAGCACGATACAATTGTCTAAGTTTAATTTTAAATGCTCCATCTAAAAACTATATCTTTTATAGTTTTCAAATTTTATTAACATGCCATGTCAGCACGTTAGATTTGTCGCCTCTGTTGGATAATGATCCCAAATATTAAGGGATTTAGGGACGCCTTGCCCATGTTCTATAGTGGAAATTTTCCCGTAAGGGTTTTCCACGTAAAATCGTGTCTCGTATTCGATCTTATTTCTTCGTTAACATCCTCCGTGTATGTTACCAGCATAAGGGCACTTGCCACCTCGTGGGCCACAACATCAAAAAAAAGGAAAAGGGTCCTCTTGTCACCTCTCTATCAAAACTAAATGTTTGTTCTCCTACTTTGCATATGTTCATGTCTTTAATATCCAAGGCGTTGCATTTCAGCATTTCTTTCGTAGAAGTTACATCCTGTGTGTTGCCTTGGTCAACGGCCCAGTTTGTGGTAAACGAGGACTCGAGCGTTTCATTCGGTATCTGGTTTAAGGATGGTGCTCCTACCTTCGGTTCCGAAAGGAAGCAGGACAGTGAAACGCCCCTGACCTTTGGACCCCACACATGGAGAAAAATCGGCTGCACAGTGCTTGCAAGTGGAGTACATGGCCCCTGTTTTCCTCTCCTGTGCGTTGCCGTGCCCGAATTGCCCACGGCGCCGTCCGTGCGCAGCGCGCGCGACGCGCGCCCCGTGCCCTTGCCGCCGCGCCCTTATCCCTTCTCTCAGGTGCCTCATCCCCTCCTCTCCTCCTCAGACCACGCCGGCCCTTCCTGCTCGCGCCCGAGCTCCACCACCGGCTGCCATGGCCACCGAGATCCACTCGGCGGTGAAATCCCACTTCCGGCCATCATCTTCGACAACCAACGGCTAGAATCGACTTCCCTCGACTCACTGAAGCTCATGCTCTCCTCGTTCCATCGCGTTCCGCAAGTTTCCGCGCTCGTTCCCAAGCCATGCCGCCATCGGCAAGCTGCTACTCGCCGCGAGCTGCGCTCACGCACCTCTGTGTCGCGCCGCCGAGCGCCTCCACTCCGCCCGGCCCTGCTGAACCCTCCCATGGCCGCCCTGTCATCGACCACTCACCGGAGCGCCGCCGCACGCTGCCACCACCACCGCAGAGGTGCTGCTCCCACCGCCAGCCCTCTCTCGGCCACCCCAGCTCTAACCGAGCACACCTACAGGTAGCCCTCGTCCCCCTCATGCTCCCCCGCCCCTCCCTTGCAGCCGGCATGGCCTCCCCTTGTCAAAATCGAGCTCCCTGAGTGCCTCCTCTGCTTCAGTTCACGTGAAGGACCTTGTGCAGCAATTCAAAGAAGACCAGGGGGCTAACTGCACAAACCAAGACTCAGGTGAATAGTGATGTGAAGGGCTCGTTTGCAATAATTTGGCTGAAACTTTGAAAAATCATAGTAAATCTTAGAAAAATTAGAAAAATGCAAACTAAATTTTGTTAGGTTCCTTGTGAGATGTTCTTTATAGTAGTGCAGCTTGCTCATATGTTTCCTTGATCTTTGTTAAGGTTTTAGTGTGATTTCATATGCTCTGTCTGAAAATAGTTTAATATAGAACTTTTTACTGGAAAGTGATAAAAGGGTGAAACTCATTTTGTTAGCTTTGTATGCATGCCTGGTATCTGTGGTAATTTTCTTGGATTTGTTTGATTAAGTTTGCATGTCTTTTCTTATTTATCTTGTTTAGAAGAGCTGAAAATTAATATATTTATGATTAATTATAGGAAAATGCTTTTGCTGCAAAACTAATTTTCATGGGTTCTTTGTATTGTCCTCTGATTGCTCAATTTAATTTGTGATTTATGATTGATGTGTAAGTTCATTTCTTAATTCTTGCTCTAGCTTTCTCGTTCGCGTTTACAATAGTGATCGTTTGTCGTCGCGTGTGCTATGTTTGTGCATCATCGCATGCGTTGCGTCCATGTGCTTTTGCATAGTGTTGCATTCATATTTCAATCATAGCATGTCTTTTTTATGTCACCGTATCATACTAATGCATGCATCTCATACATGCATTATAGTGACTGAACTGTCGGAGAACGAACCCGTTGAGCCTGCCGAGTCCATCGAGCCTGAACCCGGAGTCTAGTTCGTGGTCGAGCCCGAAGCTAACCAAGGCAATCAGCTAAGCATATTCCTTGCCCCTATCTAATCTGATTTAGTTTAGCTATTCCACTTGGGTATTGTGGGCTTTATATGTATAGTATGTATAGTATGTATGTATTGCATTTTTATACCTATCTTTATGCATAATCCTTCCTTGATTTGTTATCCTTGTTCTTGGCACTAGTTAATTAGTTAATTACTTAACTTGACTAGATGCTTAGCCCTGCTTAGAATACTTCTATTGCTCGCTAGACAGGAATGGTTTGGAGTATTACACTTACCGATAATCCTTGATCGCACTGGTTCAGTTTGGGTGGTGATGAAGTGGTAGTACCGAGATTCAAGCGGAAATAGTAGGGCCTAGAGAATGAAGTCACATGGGTATAGTCCGCTTGGATCGATTAAGGACCGAGTGGACGACATCGGTTTTGAGCACCTTTCCGTGCTACCACATATCCAATATAATGGTACGGATGAGCTAATTACCTTCTTTGACTTAATCATTGGGGCCCGGTCCCAGATACGTGGCCAAGGGCTATGTAGGGAGGCTTAGTGGGTCCCCGAGTGGAACTGTGTGTAGGAAAGTTTAGAGATGTCCTCGGTGGAACTAAGTCTCCACGCGCAAGCTGGGCGTACCCTCAACGGTTGAGCCATGTTGGGAACGGTTGACGCGAGTATCCCCTTATCCAACTTTGGCCAGTTGGGTGAGTCGCATGGTCCTTGCGTCGTGTGGGTAAAGTAGTACACCCTTGCAAGGTTACAATCAATTCGAATTGCCGCGCTCTCGGTTATGAGCACGCTTTTTATCCCATGAAGTCCTCTTAGAAGTGCGGACATGTGGGAATGAATTTTAGTATCTTGGGAATAACTATGTTATTCTTAGTATGTTCCATTAAAATTTAATGGGGGGTTCGGGCAACATTAATTAATTTTACTAGGTGTTAGTTTAGATAGCTCATGCTTATGCAATAATTAATTAACCTTAAAGCTTTTACTTGAGCCTTTGCATGATCCTTGTTTATTTATTCGCGTAAGTCTTGCGGAGTACCTTTGTACTCATGGTGCTTCTAACCCTAGTTGCAGGTGAACCGAAAGTGGTGTTCGGCCACTTCTACCCCGCCGATCCAGGTGCGGGGGAGGAGTAGGTCGTTGAGGCTGGGATGGTGTCCTTGAGCAAGACATCATCATCGTAGTAGGTTTTATCGTAATCGAACTCCGTGAGAGTATGTAAATTCAATAAACTTTAAGTTTCTGTTTAATATGGCTTTCATGAGCCCAAGACTTGTAATGAAGTTAGGTTGAACCCACCTATATCAAACATGTAATAATAAGTGTATAAAACTGCTCTTTGTGGATCATCAGCAATGTACGCGCTTGTATAACGGTACGTGTGCTTAATCCTGGCCATGTGGCAAACACGTACCGGGACTACCGGGTTTGCTCTCGTTCTGGGTGAATTGTGTTGATTAAGTGCCTCTAAGGTGTGGATTAGCACGTGGCGTGTCGAGAGACGGACACATGCTAGCCCTCATCTTAAAGGATTAATCAATAATTTCACATAAACCGAGTGCAAATTAGGCGGTTCTCACAATGGGTATCAGAGCTGAGGTTTCCATAAAGTGAACCTAAAATTTGCTTTGTGGGTTGAGAGTCAAATAAAATTTGATTACTTCCACTAAAATTTACTATTGTTAAAAATTTGAACTTAAGGTAAAATGCTAACTTTCTTCCTTCATCTTAGAGCTACTTCTTCCTTATTGCTTCACTTGTTTAATTAAGATATGCTTAACTCCTCTTGCTTTCATGAGTAGCAGGAACGTAGGAAAACCCTTTCGCCCTCTGGAAACCTTTTGAGCCTTTTACCAGGGTTGAGAGGGTGGGAATCACCCATTGTCCTGAGCGCTAGTAGGAGGGTTGTAGCGCTGCTGGGCAATGTGGTTGTTTTGGGTAGTAAGTGAGTGCTAGAACGTTAAGGCATGCTCACGATGTGGGTAGACGTCATGTTGCATTCATACTTCGCATGCATGCATCATATCATACATATTGTGTTGCTTTGGGTGTTTGCTAATATTTTCGTATAAGTTTCTTCACACCTGTGCACATCTCACTTTCAATAGACCTAGTATGGTTAGAAACATAGGAAAACATATGCGTGTTTTTGAACAAAACCTAATTACTTGTTCAAACAATTGACGTGCAGAGTTTTGAATCTAGGTTTTTCTTCCTAAGGTTCTATAAACCTTCCTGAGATTTCTTGCCATTACAACTGTTAGCTTCAACGACGGTTTGGAGAAATCTGCGGGTTATCCTTGTCTCTAGGCCATTTATTCGAATGCTCGAAGATAATTCATCCTGACTATCCTTGATGACTAGAAACCTCATGTTGTTCTTCTAGCGTTCATATTCGTTCATTTCTAATCGTCTTGATTCATGCACCTAACTCCGATCCAATTGCATTCTTGCTCAACTAAACATGAATAAGGTCGCATATTTGTTGCATTGCATAATCACATATTGTTTGGGTGCGAGTCTAACATAGTGAAATCTGTGTGATAGACTAACTAACGTTATGTGTCCCGTATGTCTACGTAAAGTTTTTGATGTTTTTGAAATCTGAGGAAAAAAAAACTTCTCTTTCAATTTGTGCTACTTGGGTTGCTCTCTATGATTTTCCTTCGTAGTGGCGATTATCCCTCAAACTATAGTGCCGCGACGGAACCTTGGGCCTCGTATGGACACATACGATTGCACCACTGGGTGCGCGCATGTGCTTAAGTATGGGTGGGCATGGTCTACTATGATTGTTTTTTTAATGCAACTCTTAAAATGTTTTTCTCTACTCCATTCGTTTTTTAAGGGGTAGGCCGTACACGAATAACAACGTACGTGGGTAGCATTAGTTTCAAGTTTCTGGGAATCATAAAACACTAACATGCATGAGAACATATGCATCTTGCATCATGCAATCTAGTTAATAAACATTATTGAGCAAGAATATTCTTGGGCAAAAACTTAATGTTCCGACCTATTTGCCGGTTGCTTCTCATTCTTCTGTTGCAGTATACAAGTACTAGAAATATGCCGCTCCCTAAGTGCCTGTGATATAATCTGTTGGCAGGCAATCATCGTTCACCAGTGTCTCTATATGTCTTCCGCCTGGATGGACTCTGCTTCTGCAAGCATAATGTTTTTAAACCCTGTTTCATTGGCTGGGTAGTTGCTACTGCTGAGTTTCTTAGGTACCATCATTTGTCTCTCACGCACGCACGGCATTAAAGTGTATATCAGTTGATTTCGCACTTCCAAGTAGCCACTGCTGATTTCTTCCGTATCACTGTTTCTCCGAGTGCCACTCATCCACGCACGGCACTTGCAAATATGCTACGCATTTTTTTTAATAAAACATGGAACCTGCCAACACATACGTAGTGCATACTGTGTGGCAGCAGGGCTGTTCCATTATACTGTATCACGGTTGCTCAGTGCATGCTGCCTGAAGAGATCTCCTGATGACCTTTGCACTTTCTCACGGTTAGCTCGTTCCGCATTTTGAATGTCTGATGCATGTTGATTTCTACGAGAATGGAGGCAGTGCTAAACTGGAGGAGGCACATGCGTGTTGTGCTCTAGCCTTTTGTGTTTGCTTATCCTGATCGAAGGCTGCCTTATTTCTACCACATCTAGTTCAGCTGTCAAATCAAGTCTGAAATAGGGTTAGAGTACACACAACCACTGATCTCCACAAAGCGCATGGCTTCACAGAATGCTGGAGTCAGGCTCTCCTGGAGAACTTTACTAAGCAGTGTCAAACGCAACTAGGCAAGGTGCGGAGACGACGCTAGCCCTGTAACAGTGACAGCTGCCTCAAGGAATGGCCGTAAGGCTTTCTCCAACCATTTCCCCCATCCAACTCCCCCTAAACGTACTATTTACTATATTTTACTACCTCCCTCCAAAAGATACCTCCCCCTATAACTCATTCTCTCCAACCATTCCCCTCATATCCATTCCCCCTATACACTATACCTCACTCTTTAACTATTTATTTATCATTTTTAAATTCTGAAAAAATAGTACTGTATTTGTACTACTATAATACATATTGTTATCAAGTTACGAAATTCAAATAAATTTTTTATCATAAACAAATAACGTGATTAGAGTATAGAGGGAGTTGTAATCTCCCCCTATATGTGGGGGGAGATTCAACTCCACCCCTACGTAGGGGGAGCTTTAGGGGGTGCCGTTGGAGGCACCCTCCCCTCTAAAGCCCCCCCACACAGGGGGGAGGGGGGTTTGGGGGGAGGCGTTGGAGAACGCCTAAGAGCCATGATGCGTGGTGATACTTTGAAACTTATCAAGTATTTATCCAACAGTCCGGTCAGCATGTCTTATTGAATTTAGTATTTCACTTGTCTGTAAGCTTGAACACTAAACGGTAAATAGTCGGTTACCCTTCGTTTAGTGTTTAAACCATTTAGCGTTTAAACTGAAACAATGATCCACTAGCAACGGAAACGAACTTAGGGGTCGGAACAAACAACATCCTACCACTCCCTCCATTTTTAAATACTAGTCCATCAACCCGTGCTCTCGCATGGGCTAGAACCTTATCAACTATAAGCATTAGAAACATGTCAATAAACTTAATTAAAACCTTCTTCAATATCTCAGCTAGTATTGAAGTCTATTTGTCGTGGTATATGAATCTAGATTCTTGCTTCCAAATCTTATCTTATTTAGTTGCTAAATTTTTTATTTGCATATTAGTTTGAACCGCCATGGCCGACGTCTTCAACCACACAGCTGCTTCTGCAGCGACGCTGCTGTCTTCAGTGGTGTAGGCGGCCGTGAACGGGTTGTACTACTGTATACTGTATGCTGCGATGCGACTGCGACTATGCATGTCCACTACTGCGTGCCTAATAATAAATAAGCCAGGATGATGCTCGTCATCGGCGTATATGTTGTGTATGTATGCATGGATGTTTCGGGCCTGCTATATATGTATATTGTTTATGAATAAAATCCTTGTGTTTTGAAAAAAGCATATCTTCGTTACTGTCCCTTGCGGATGCTGCTTAGCTTGTAATATACTGGTAGTCAGAAACTAGAACAACGGTATAATTTGACTGCATTGAAACATAAAAGGCCCATGAGGAATGTTGAGTACTCTATCCTGCTTGTGATGAGTGAATTGTCAACCGTGCGGTGTGATCGTGCGCTTGGTCTTTGGATTGCAGGTACACGGGCGTCGAGTGTCGACGGGGAGCTGCCGTGGAGGTGCTGTGGCCGATGGACCGTGCGGTGGACGGCGGTGAAGGGCAGCCGGGACCGGAGCTCGGACCGGGCGGCAGCTGTGGCGTCCACTCCTGGATCGAGGGCGCAACCGGCGACGGAAGGCGGGTTTCTTGGTTTGCGCCACAAAACCAAGGAGGCGGACGGCGGCTTTTGTAATCTGTTCGTGGACTCTCTGTTTCTCCAGGCCGCCGCCCCAGCGTCTCCCTCCCTTTGTTCCTCTCGTTTGAGTTGATTTTGTCCATGGATTGTTGAAACCTTGTAAGGGATTTGATTGGGAAAGGAGGCCCTATCCTCCTCGTGCCCTCTGGGCTTTTGATTCGATTCAATCCACTGGTTTTGTGCCTTGTGCAATGGATTTTCGATTTCATTTTTGGCACACTCGATTGAGAGGAGGCTACGAGTTCTTAGCTGTGATTCCCGTGCATCTAGCCCTGTCCTACACCCTCTGGAATCACGAGCTCTTTCGAATTCGAGTTCTTGAGTTTTAGAGAAAACCCCAACCCTTTTGATCTCCTCTCGAATTCTCAAGAATCGTTGATCTTTAGGACGAGATCTTTTGGGGATATGTTCACGGGGTAGGGGCGAAGCAATCCCCCAAGTTTTGTCGGTTTTCGTGGTCGTTTGCTCGGGATTCACCGTTTGAATCCAATTTCTCGGGGGTTTTCTGGGTGCTACCGGTCAGACCGGTAGGCACGACCGGTCAGACCGGTCCAGCGCACCGGTCAGACCGGTCCAGCGCACCGGTCAGACCGGTCCAGGCAGATCAGTTCTGCACTTTTCCCAATTCGCTTCCGATTTGCTTCGTGGTTTCGTTCGCTCGTTCGAGGCCTTTTGTGTTGGTTTAGCTTTTCCATAGCTATTCCAAACTTTGGCCAGAACGCTTGAGGGCTTGGGTGATTTTCGGGATATAGGCCGACGGTTTGAATTTCGGAAGAAATTTTGATCGGCTCACATTCACCCCCCTCTGGTCGCCGGCTTCGGTCCCACAATTGGTATCAGAGCTTGGTTGAGGTTTTCAATACCTCAACCGGTTCGAAAACCACTCGGCGACTATGGCGAGTCTTGGTAAGATCCCAGTATTTTCTGGCGAGGATTATGCCTACTGGAAGGTTCGCATGAGAGCCTTCCTGCAGAGCATGGGAGCCGATGTCTGGGAGATTACCACGAACTAGCTTTACGTGGTGCTGGCTGTTCGGACCACGCCTCTTCAGGTGACCCAGCACGAGGCTAACACCAAGGCTGTCAATGCCTTGTTCGCTGGCGTTTCTCGTGCGGAGTTCTCACGCGTCCAGGGTTTTCAGGAAGCCCACAAGATTTGGACGTGCCTTGAGAACTACCACGAGGGTACACCTCAGGTGAAGGCCAGACTGTTCGAGACTCACCGGCGTGAGTATGAGAACTTCACACAGGAGCCGGGTGAGAGCATTGACCTGATGTTCAGTCATTTTCAGTCAATTGTGAACAAGGTCAATGCGAACAGATCTGCTGGTGCCCTTGAGTACACAGAGCACGAGAAGGCTCTCAAGTTGCTCTACACACTTGACCGCTCTGTGTGGGATCTCAAGGTGAACACGATCATTGAGTCTGCAGGCTATGAGACTCTGACCGTGAACGAGCTTTTCAGCAAGTTCAAGGCCACGGAGGTGGATAACCAGACACGAGCCAAGCTCAATGGTGCCCCTCCTTCCAAGAGCGTCACTCTTCTGACTGGCCCAGGTGGATCGAACTCTAACGCTAACTCTGCTCTTGGCTTTTCTCTTGCCTCTTTGCCTTCTGTTTCAGATGAGCAGCTAGGGACGCTGGGCGACGACGACTTGTGCCTTCTCATCAGCAAGTTCCAGCGCGTCTACCACAACAGGTAGAGGAAGAAGAACCCCGGGTGCTACAACTGCGGCGACCTGAACCACTTCATCGCCGATTGCCCCAAGAAGTCCGGCGGTGGCCAGAACAACTCCTTCGACTACTACCGCCACCGCGACCGCGACGAGGGAGGCTCCAACAAGGAGCGTCGGCGCCACAAGCACCGCAGTCGTGACCGGGGAGGACGCTTCGACAAGGAGTCGCTCAAGAAGCGCTTCCAGTACAAGGCCAAGAAGCGGGAGAAGGCCTTCCTGGCGCAGCCCAGCGACCTCGACAAGAGCTCCGACACCGACCGCTCTTCTTCACCGACCTCCGACGACGACAAGAAGAAGAAGAAGCGGGACAAGGAAGCCACCGGCTTCAACGGCCTTTGCTTGGCGGCCGGTCGATGCAAGAGCTTCTGCACCATGGCGGGCGAAGCCGATGGTGCTCGTGCGTCTTCGGGTGGACATGCTACACCGACGCACTCCGGCTCTTCTCCAGGATCCGAGAGCGATTCAGTGGTAAACTCCACGATCGACCTGCTTGATACAGAGGTTAGGGAGTTGTACGCCGCTCTCGACAACCAGAAGAGGCTGCTTAAGGAAGCAGCTAGAGAGCGTAGAAAGCTTAGGGCTGAGCTGGCTTGTGCTAGGGAGAAGTCTAGTGAGGATGAGTGCGCTGGCTGCATATCTCACATGAACGATCTTGTTGCTCTCCGTGCCAAGCCTGATGAGAACGTCGCGAACTTAGATGTTGCTAAGATTTCGCTTGCTGACGTGTCTCATGAGCTCGCGAAGGCCAAGCATGAACTAGAACTGGTTAAGGATGCTCCTATTGTTAGCGATGTGCTTGAATGCGAGGAGTGTCCTATCTTTAAGTCTGATCTAGTTTCGTTGCAGTCTAAGTTTGCTACTGTTGTGTGCGAGCTAGAGGAGATGAAGTCTAGGCCAGTTTTGCTTGGTGCTTGTAAGCTTTGTCCCACGCTTAGGTTGGAGCTAGAGGAGAAGAACGCTTTGATCAAGTCTTTTGGAAAGACTAAGGTCATAGAGTCTAGCCCACCTATTGACTGCTCTGTTTGCCCTGGTTTGATCTCTGATTTGGATAATCTTGCGGTAGAGAAAGCCAACCTGGAGAATGAGAATACCTATCTTAGGGCGATTCTTAGTTGGGTTTCTGCTAGTGAGCCGCAGTTGGGCATGATGATCAAGCAGTTTAAGCGTGGTGATGGGTTTGGGTCGGTTACACATACACGAAGTCAGACTTTGACAGGTTGTATGGTAAGATCGGCAAGGCTGTTGGAAACACTGCTAGAACGAGCACGCAGCCTTCGCTTGTTGACCCCGCGGATGGTGTGCTTAAATAACCACCGAAAGCACCTCCGCAGAAGCAGGTTTGGGTTCCAAAGCCCAATGAGCTGAGGAACTCCCTCGACACGCTCCCTGCTGCCACAGCCCAGGTTGCCCAGAAGAAGAGGGCTGCTCCTCCCCGTCCGCAGGCTAGGCCTCCACCTCCCAAGCGTGAGGTGAGGTACCACTGCGAGTTCTGTGACAGGGAAGGTCACCTGGAGGAGTTTTGCTTCAGGAGGAAGCGGGCTGTGAGGAGAGAGTAGGAGAGACTGAACGCGGACATGTACTCTGCTCGGGTGCGTGATCCTTCTCGGCGTGGTGATAGGCGAGATGCTAGGGCGCGCCGTGTAGGTGTAGGTCAGGGAGACGGTGGTGGTTACCGTGCTCTAGCAGGTGGTCGCTTTGCCGGCCGTGCTCCTGGTCGTTTTCAGTATGGCTATGGACCACGAGACCGAGGCTTTGGAGGAGGTTTTGAGGCTCCACGCTTTCCTCGCGGTGGTGTTCGTCAGTCACGCGGTAGACGGGACGGGGGATACGCTTTGCCTGACTTTGCTTACCCTTCTATAGAGCAGATGACTCGTCACTGGTTTGCTTCTCACTTTGCTAACCCCAGTGTCGAGACGTTTGCTCCTCTTTTGTCTCGATGGTGATGCAGGTTGGAGGCTTGGAGAACAAGTGCTCCATGGATCTTGGTCTTATGCAGGTTTGATCAAGACTTGATGGTTCTCCAAGGCTGATGGATAGCCCATGGTGGCTGTTGTATCCTATGTACATTTGAGTTTGTCTTTTGAGTTCTTTGTACATTTTCTGCGTGTGCCTATTGTAGATTCTACATCTCTTGTCTTGCTTGCTAGGTCTGTGCTTGTGCTTTGGTGGACTAGCCACTCTGTATGCTAGTTTTTGTGGTTTTCATCTTGTCTTGACTCTTGCTAGCTCAGGGTGTATGCTTTGTCCAGTCCCCTCATGCTTGTGTAGCTTTTGCTCCTTAGGTCTGGTTGCTAGCTCAAGTATCTTCTTCATATAGTCTTGCTGCCTTGGTTCATCTTGTTGAGTACCTTTAGATTATTCTAGGTATATCTTTTGTCTTGATATGTTCTAGAGTGTCTTTGGTATACCCTTGCATGTGGCTTGACTAACACCTAACCATCTACTTGAGTCTTGCTCTGGATCTTTGGTGTTTGCTATCTTCTTGTGTCCTAGCTTCTCTTGTGCTAGGTATCACTTGTTGAGGGGGAGCTTTACCTCAGGTGCCGATGATGATTCGGAGTTACTGCGCCGGCTGCAGGCTCCGGCCCCTTCTGCTTCGACTACCTCAGCTCAGGAGGACGATCCAGTACCACTACTTCCACTTCGATCGTTCACCTCTACAAGAACCTATTCGAGCAGAAGGTGGATCCGCTGAGGACGCAGGGGAGGTGACCTCGAGCTTGCTATGCTCTAGGTCCAGCGGGATCTTCATCGAGGTATGTGAGCATTCGGCTTGTACGTTTTCCTCTCAGGATGGACTTGTGGTTTTCTGATTGTTGCCTTTTCCATGGTACTCAGTTGGATCCATTTGGTCTAGTCCTGTGTGTCTTTGAGCCGTTGTATTTGCTTATTTCTTCAGTTGCTTAGCTTTTGGCTTTCCTTTGTCTTTCTCTTAAGTTTTAGTTTGGTAGTTGCATTGTGCATATGCATTGTACATGTTTGCATTTTGCATTGTCTCACTTGCACTAGCATTCTTGTATACATTGCTATGATCTTCTAGTGCCTGCTAGTGTGAGTTGATAAACTTGATCATGTATAGCTTGCTCCACTGTGTATATGACATCATCTGAGTTAAGCTATTTTGATTTGAAAATATGAAAACATGATCACCCTGTCTTGGCTACTAGCATGTTAGGGCGTGTTGATGTGCCTTGCTATCTTATTCATGCTAGTGTGCCTTTTCGTTCAGCAATTCATACTTGAAATGATCTAAATCTGATAAAAATTGCTTGAACTGCTCATGAAATGGATTGAAAAGATCCAGGTGGGATTGCTTGTCGCACTGATCGAGCTTTCGGGACGGCTCACTTTGCACTTGTGAGAACCCGGGCAAGGCTGTGCATGACTGAAACGAGTGCTTTAAGCTTCTGATTGTCTGTTGGCATAGGCTTAGCCTCGTTGCTAAGTAAAGCATGACAAGCTTTTAACCCCTGGCACTTAGAATTGCTTGATATAAAAATTGATTGAAAAATGAATGTTGGCAACTTGTTTTGGCTGATTTGGCTCACCTGTATAAGTATGAGTAGCACTGCTTTTCATTCCCTACTTGTTAGTGCTAGATCATGGGTGATGCTTTTATTTCTCATAAACTGAACTTGCCTAGCTCTAGACTGATATGATATACCCTGTTGAGCTAGATGCAGGTCTTGTTTATGGATGCACACGTGCTTGTTACTAGATGTTGCTCATATCTTTGTATCCCTGAATGCTTTCACTTACACCTCCTGCATTGCATTCATTGCATAACATCTGTTCAGGGGGAGTTTTTGCTTCAGGGGGAGCTTTAGGTCTTTTTAGACTTGATGTGTGCATGTGCCAACAAGGGGGAGAATTTTGAGAGAAGTGATCGAACAAGGGGGAGACTTGTTTGATTTTTGAAAAACTTGTTGTGCATAGGGCTTTGAGAGTGCATCATTTTGGGAGAGTTGCACATGTGAGAGGGAAAAACTTTGCTTGTGGAGTTTCTATTTTGGTTTTGGCTCCTGGTTCTTGCATGACTGCGTCGAGCGTTACCTCTGTCCTTGAGGAGTCATGTTTTGTCTTTTGATCGATTGCGTCGAGCCGTTGCCCTTGTCTTAGGGGATCGATCTTTGCTTGAGTAAGTGACAATTCTTGCCTTTTTGAGCTTTTTGTCACCTGCTTGAGTTCTTCTCTTTCGTGCTTCTTTGTTCTTCTTTGGTTTCACTTCTCTTGGTTCGTTTGTGGTGTGTTGACAATGCACTCATCAAGGGGGAGATTGAGGAATGTTGAGTACTCTATCCTGCTTGTGATGAGTGAATTGTCAACCGTGCGGTGTGATCGTGCGCTTGGTCTTTGGATTGCAGGTACACGGGCGTCGAGTGTCGACGGGGAGCTGCCGTGGAGGTGCTGTGGCCGATGGACCGTGCGGTGGACGGCGGTGAAGGGCAGCCGGGACCGGAGCTCGGACCGGGAGGCAGCTGTGGCGTCCACTCCTGGATCGAGGGCGCAACCGGCGACGGAAGGCGGGTTTCTTGGTTTGCGCCACAAAACCAAGGAGGCGGACGGCGGCTTTTGTAATCTGTTCGTGGACTCTCTGTTTCTCCAGGCCGCCGCCCCTGCGTCTCCCTCCCTCTGTTCCTCTCGTTTGAGTTGATTTTGTCCATGGATTGTTGAAACCTTGTAAGGGATTTGATTGGGAAAGGAGGCCCTATCCTCCTCGTGCCCTCTGGGCTTTTGATTCGATTCAATCCCCTGGTTTTGTGCCTTGTGCAATGGATTTTCGATTTCGTTTTTGGCACACTTGATTGAGAGGAGGCTACGAGTTCTTAGCTGTGATTCCCATGCATCTAGCCCTATCCTACACCCTCTGGAATCACGAGCTCTTTCGAATTCGAGTTCTTGAGTTTTAGAGAAAACCCCAACCCTTTTGATCTCTTATCGAATTCTTAAGAATCGTTGATCTTTAGGACGAGATCTTTTGGGGATATGTTCACGGGGTAGGGGCGAAGCAATCCCCCAAGTTTTGTCGGTTTTCGTGGTCGTTTGCTCGGGATTCACCGTTTGAATCCAATTTCTCGGGGGTTTTCTGGGTGCTACCGGTCAGACCGGTTGGCACGACCGGTCAGACCGGTCCAGCGCACCGGTCAGACCGGTCCAGGCAGATCAGTTCTGCAGTTTTCCCAATTCGCTTCCGATTTGCTTCGTGGTTTCGTTCGCTCGTTCGAGGCATTTTGTGTTGGTTTATCTTTTCCATAGCTATTCCAAACTTTGGCCAGAACGCTTGAGGGCTTTGGTGATTTTCGGGATATAGGCCGACGGTTTGAATTTCGGAAGAAATTTTGATCGGCTCCCATTCACCCCCCCTCTGGTCGCCGGCTTCGGTCCCACAGCCCATCGTTCATGGCCAGACCAAATATATGTGTGGCCAAGAATTGGCCTTGGAACAAACAACAACAAATCTTTGCCAAAATTTGGCTTGGCTAGCTTTGGCCATAAACCAATCAACCGAATGTCATGGTTACGAAGAAAGTGATTTTTAAATTATGGTGGGCGTGTGCAAAATAGATTGTTCTCGTTTAGGATTCATTCCAATCGAAATACTTCTTTGGTTTTTAGCTTAGTAATACTAAATGAATTTTATCATTTGACAAAAATATCTACTAGACTACGTACTTACATGAAAAACTTTTCATTGCATTTACTCATTTTCATGTGAAACAAAACTTATTAGTGAAAGAGTTATTTGGTGCACTATGACGACGTAGCACAAAATTAAAAAGTTTTTGAGAGGCAGATTTTGGATCCTTAGTTGCTCATGCATCGCTAGAAACCACGTTTGCAAAGGAAAAGCGCCGAGCTACCCCAAGAGATCGATTTGTGGAGTCAAACAACCGCATCACCTGTCCTTATAGTTAAATTTCTGGTGACGGGTGATATGAAGGTCTATCCTTAGAAATCGTTATTTCTAGAGGTGGGTGATTAGATGAACCACACCCAAAAAATTATTTTATACATAAGGCCTCATTTAAAAAAAAAATATTCAGCCTAGGAAGCTTCACCCAAATACTCCAAACAGTTACCCGTTGCAACTCACAGACCTCTTGCCTTGCACGATAATTTCCCACCACCAGACCACACTATCACTTGTAATTAGGCAATGGATGTTTTCCTTTTCTATTTACTTTTATTAAATTTTGTATTGAATGTTTACACACAAAACACTTCAATTATAAAGTTGCTAATCTTGTCGAACTCTACAACTTTGTTATTGACTATTTATCCATTGGAGGCCATTTGACAAAATTAAATTAAATATATGGACGGTTAAATGTTCACAAATGAAAAATGTCAACATAAAATTTGCTGATATTGTCAAACTCTACAGTTTATGTATTAATAATGTGTCATAATTCTAGCTAGTTCATGTGAAAACTTACGATTTTTGCATGACGCTTTTTCGAGGGCCCGCCTGTGATTTCTAGAGGCAGTTTAACTTTTGGTTTGTTCGCTATAAATAAAGGGTGGCATTCTAACAAGTGATTTTGTACTAGTACGATATCCTCCTCTTTTCAATGGGAGAGGTACGATGTCGTTCTACAAATGCCAAAAATAGCTGCAATGCGGTTCTTATGGTGTTTTCTGAAGGCACTTGGTCATTTTCTGTTTGTTGCCAATTTGTCCTTCTCTGCCTCCTTGATGGGCACTTTTATTATTGTACCCCTTTCAATATAAAAATATATAATAGATGTTTGCAATGGCGACACGGTCACCAAAACACTATTTTAAAACATAAATTAATAACAGCAAATATATTCAAAATATACTTGCAATATTTTAAAACTGCGATTAAGACAAATCTAGTCATGCCATTTTTGAAAGGCCAATCAAAATAATTAAATAGTTAATGATGTCAAAAAATATAATATAGTGACGGCATGAGCACAAAAATGTCTATTATTTTTATATCGGAGGGAGGATGAGTGTACGATACTAGAGATTCCTTACGTCATTGTCTCTAAGCAGTAAGCACACGAGGACATGTCATACAGGTCACCGGACAACTGACTTGAGATATGTTGGTAGGGAAGGTGTGTGGTCATGCATCCATCATTTCAAGATTTGTACCACATAGTAGTACAGGGCAATGTCCTCCCAGTTTCTATTGAGATAATGTCCTCGCAGCTAATTGATGTCCACATGACACCATGCCGGATATATCTTATCTCTATCTCCTCACAAACGGAAAAAGACCTCACAGCTCATCAAGTACCCTTTTTCTTTGTTTGAGTCTGACTTTAATTCGGCTCATTTCCTATCCTCCGGCATCATGTGTGCATTGAATTGAAGGTGATAGCCTTTAGCTTTTGTTGCATGATGTATTTTTTCTTATTAAACTTGGCTTGAGTTACGAAACATTTAGCCCTTACAGAACAAAGATAATTTGTTTTAGTATCCTGGTAGTTATTTTGAAAAAAATCGTTTGTTGCATAAAACAATGCACTAGATCTTCTGTGTCAGATCTGAAGTCTACCACTGCAATAAAAGTGAAAAAGGGCGATTAATCATAAAGTAAAGTAGCAAACGAGATGATACCACCGAGTAAACATTGGGCTCAGTTAGAACCTTTCTCGATTAGCAAAGCAATTAGTGTGTTAAAACTTCCCCCAAGTTCCTAATCTGTGAATGCATATGGGCCCGCTTAATTCAGTTTATTTTTCAATAATCATGCCACGCTTATTCATGGATTTTTTCTTGGCACGATCTTTGACATTCTTCCGAGAACACATGCTTATTCATGAACATTCTTTTGTTGTGATCTCTCGAGAATTTTATGTAACCCTAAACCACCTATATGGTGAGGGGTTTCTATTTAAACGGGAGACCTTTCAACTTTTTTGCGTAATCATTGTTATTCTAAACGCTAAACGATAAACAATCGGTCACCCTCTGTTTAGCGATTAGATCTTTTACAAGTTGTTTACATTGAGTTAAATGTTCCAAACGGTTTGGTATTATAACATCAAAATATACATATTTATGCTTACATAAATGTAAAATATTATAGTATGTATACATATTTAGGCATCTAAAAGATAAACACATAGATTTAGTGTTTAAACCATTTAGCATTTAAACTGAAACAATGATCCACTAGCAACGAAAACGAACTTAGGGGTCGGAACAAACAACATCCTACCACTCCCTCCATTTTTAAATACCAGACCATCAACCCGTGCTCTCGCACGGGCTAGAACCTTATCAACTATAAGCATTTGAAACATGTCAATAAACTTAATTAAAACCTTCTTCAATATCTCAGCTAGTATTGAAGTCTATTTGTCGTGGTATATGAATCTAGATTGTTGCTTCCAAATCTTACCTTATTTAGTTGCTAAATTTCTTATTTGCATATTAGTTTGAACTCTAATGCTCATATTTAATGAATTACAGGCTCTCGACTCACTGTTAGCTACTAAAATGATATAAACTATCACTTCCATAGGTATCTTGATGCTTGAGGTGTAGACTTTTGTTTAGCTACTTTTTATAATATTTCATAGCGACATATGTGGGTAATTTATATATATACAAATTTGGAGGGTTATTTTGAGTTTGCTTTCATAATAGCCTGTGAATATATTTTTAGAAAGCGGAACATATTTTAAGGGTGATATTGTTCAAGGCTGCTTAGATCCATGGCTTGATGTTTCTAATTAAGAGGGAATTGAAATTTATTGTTTTATAGAACATCTTGTTAACATTGATACTTTTCTGTTCGCGTCCATATATTATTAAGATATTTATAATTTGTGTGGAAATTTTATGCTTTATATCATTGATAGAGAGTCTTGTTAACAAGGAGATCAAGGCATTATTGTTTCGCATGTCAAGATGGATATACATGTTTCATGGATAGATTCTCATGTTTACATACAACATAGCATTATAGATGGATTATATTTGATTAACTAAGTAAGATATATTATTGTAGAAATATAAACATCTGTGCATCCACCTTTGACCATTCAGGCAACGTGCAACATCAATGGTTTAACTTGTCATAGTTAAAACGGTTGAATGGGTATTTTAAATGTAATTTATTATTAGAGTTTTATTTCAATAATCTGGAGTAACTTTGGACCATTGACATATGGGTCCTATTAGGTAATAGGAGAAGTATATATTTATGTCTTATAAAATTTAAAATACGATAAATAGACTAAGTATCCATGGCAAAGATGTTAAACAACTACTCTTGTAAGGTGCTATTATATTGGTCTATGTCTCATTTCACATGACGTATTCCTGTTGTAAGTTAGGCAAAAAAAGTGTACCATTAATGGTGATCCCAACGTGATATAATGCGACATCCTAATGTGACTTGTCTTTCTTGATTGCAGGTATGATGTATCTAATCTATATCCATGGCATATACGTTGTTTAACTTGGTTACATGATTTTATCCCATTGCGCTGCATTACGTCGGTACACGAAGATCTGACATGTATACACGACAGATCTCAACATGATTAACATGACTCTCTCCTTTTTACATTGATAAAAACGTGACATAAGGTCATTCGGATGTTGGCTGCAGTGAGGACAAACCTGATAGACTACTGCTCACAAAAAACACAAGCTGCCAGGCACCATAGCTGGTTGGATGATTAGACCATCAGGACCTGTGAATCGTGATAATAAGATAGTCCCACCACCAACGGCAGCTAGCGTACAAACGTAATGGCAGAGGTGTAATTTGTGTATAATTGTAAGGGGTTATTATATCAGCTGATCTTATGGTCATTATTTTTATACTAACAAATAAATGGTTAGATGCTACCCTTTTTTTGAGAATTTCTAGGATTTTTCTTTTTTCTAAATGCGCCAGATGAGATTTAATATGAAGGACTCAAAAGGAGTCTCCAATTAGTAATAGTAAGATTTGACATGTTTGACTTTTTTTTTTAAATTTTGATCCTTCATCTTATTCAAAAAATTATACAAACATGTAAAACTATAAATCATACTCAAACTATAGTCGATGATAAACCAAATCACAACAAAATAAATGATATATAACTCGCAATTTTTTTAACAAGAGGAATGATAAAAGTTTTGAAAAAAAAATCAACCGTGTCAAATATTTGAAAATGGAGGGAGTAGTATGCATCAACGGAGTAACAAGAGAAGCGACCGGCAAGAGTACGGCGG